>NC_090338.1:4141341-4338051 GCF_035084215.1 Heptranchias perlo
TGTCTCTCTCTCTCTCTCTCCCTCTCTGTGTGTCTCTCTCTCTCTCTCTGTGTGTGTGTCTCTCTCTCTCTCTCTCTCTCTCTCTCTGTGTGTGTGTCTCTCTCTCTCTCTCTCCCTCTCTGTGTGTCTCTCTCTCTCTCTCTCCCTCTCTGTGTGTGTCTCTCTCTCAATCCTTTAATCATCTTAAATGCCCCAATTAGATCACCGCTTATTCTTCTGTGCTCAAAGGAATACAAGCCTGGTCTATGCAATCTTGGAAATATATCGCCGTTCCTTCATCGTCGCCGGGTCAAAATCCTGGAACTCCCTTCCTAACAGCACAGTGGGAGAACCGTCACCACACGGACTGCAGCGGTTCAAGAAGGCGGCTCACCACCACCTCTCAAGGGCAATTAGGGATGGGCAATAAATGCCGGCCTCGCCCGCGACACCCACGTCCCATGAACGAATATAAAAAAAAACCTGTCCTCATAATTTAATCCTTTTAGCCCTGGTATCATTCTGATGAATCTGCGCTGCACCCCCTCCAAGGCCAACATATCCTTGAGGTGCGGTGCCCAGCACTGAACAGGAGAGAGACATGCGATAGGAGTAGACAAGCTTATCAGGCCAGACTGAAAAGAAGAAAACATGCATAGAAATGAGAAAAGAAAAAAAGGAAATGGGATTGAAGGTTATAAAGATAAGTGCAGATCGAGCTGGTCTAACGCTGAGTGGAATATGACAGTTCCTAAGTTGCTGGGGCCATGGAAATCTCATGCCAAGTAAGACCTCTGGTCAAGGATAAATCACACAAGATCTCAAGATAATGATGGGACGAGAGAGGCCATTTGGCCCATCTTTGTTCATCCAGGAATACCTTAAATTCCCCTCTCCTATTGCAGCATCCAGTTTGTTTTTAAATGAGTCCAGGGTTTTCACCTCAATACTCTATCCAGAAGTCCATTCCATTTCACATTTTTAAGAATTTAATTCTCCCCTATATTTTTGATATAAAATGGGTTCAGTACATAGGAATTGCTAGATTTAAAAGCGCAGACCAAGGTCCATCTAGTTCGCCATCTACATCCTGGTAGTCACATGATCCAACAACAATGGAGTTGTTGACTAATCATAGCAATCAATCTCTATCAACTAGTCTACAACAGACCCAGACATGAGGTGAGGAAAACCCCCAGTGGTAGAAATCCTAGGTCCAAAGTCACCTGTTCTCCCAAGCATGCTACACTTGCCATAAATTACTCATACTGTATTCCAAAGTATTATTTGTGAAAGAAATCTAACACCTGACTGCTTCTGTACTTAATACACAGCATTTTCTGTGAATTTGCTTAGTACAGCCCATGCCCAGCACAAGTCTAAGATTGAAATAGATTGTTGTTCACTAGTTAGTTCCATCTCCTAGTTTTTATATTTTAAGATGAATGATGCTAGTGCTGGGGAATGGAAAGCGTTGTGCTTTTTTGGCAACTAGAGTTGGCATCGAGCACTCTGTTTCTCAGAGTGCCATTCTGACCAGAGTAAACCCCCTTTTACTTTCAATAATGTGCTTTAGTCCTAACCTCAGAACAACACCCTCGTATATTTTTTTCATTTCTTCCCTACCGGCGATCCTTGTGACCTACAGGAACAGGAGTAGGCCCATTCAACCCCTCGTGCCTGCTCCGCCATTTGATAAGATCATGGCTGATCTGTGATCTAACTCCATATACCTGCCTTTGGCCCATATCCCTTTAATATCTTAAAATGAGAGTGCCAACTTATCCCAAATTTGGGTAGTTTTGAACTGTGGGTTGCATTGGGTGGGGGGTGGTGATGGAAGTGATGGATGAGCGAGACAGGATATGGCAGCTGAATTTTGAACAAGTTTATGGAGCATGGGAAAATGGCAAGGAGCATGCTGTTAGCATTTTGCATGAAAAATGTGCCTTCTAATAAATGAGTTAATATTTTGCTTAAAATAGCAAACTGAGGAATGCTATCCGAATGCATTAAACATTTATTTGCTATTATTGCCAACAGTAATTTATTGTTGTTTATCTGTTATCAAGAGCTGTGGTGGTTATGTTACTGGAATAGTAATCCGGAGGCCTGGACTAATAATCCAGACAATTCAAATCCCGCTATGGGCAGTTTGAGAATTTGAATTCAGTTTAAAAATATTTGCAAATAAAAAGTTGGTATCGGTAGAAGTGACCGTGAAGCTGTCGGATTGTCGTTAAAAAAACCCAACTGGTTCACTGTCCTTTAGGGAAGGAAACCTGCCATCCTTACCCGGTCTGGGCCTATGTGACTCCAGTCCCCACACCAACCTGGTTGACTTTTAACTGTCCTCTGAAGTGGCCTAGCAAGTCACTCAGTTGTATCAAACTTCAGGGGAACTAGGGATGGGCGATAAATGCTGGCTTTACCAGTGATGCCCACATTCCGAGAATTACATTTTTAAAAAATGTTTTAAGGTTGGTCAGCTGATCATCAAAGGGAAAAGACGTGTTGATGTTGGGGATTGTTTCAATGATTTTGACTCCCCTTTATCCTTCCTGTATTACATAGAATGTACAGCATGGAAACAGGCCATTCAGCCCAACTGGTCTGTGCTGTTGTTTCTGCGCCACACGAGTCTCCTCCCACCTTACTTCATCTCAGCATATCCTTCTATTCCTTTCTCCCTCGTGCTTATCTAGCAGTGACTGCGTGTAAGGCATTTTCTGCTAAAATTAATGCGTGTGGCTAAAACGGTGTCACCGTAGCCACGCCTGTGGTTAGTCAGTTTGAAGCATGAATGAAGGCCACATACTCCTTGGAAAATAAGAGTCTGAATGGGGTAGAGGAGCAGAGGGATCTGGGGATATAGATACACAAATCACTAAAAGTAGCGACACTAGATCGGGCAGGAAAGTGGAGTTGAAGTCGATGATCAGCCATGATCTCATTGGTGGAACAGGCTCGAGGGTCTGAATGGCCTACTCCTGTTCCTATGTTCCTAATCTTCTCAAAAGTTCTAACTGTACTCTTAAAGCCCTATTGGCTTCAGTGAATCCTCATTTGTTTTTCATTTGAATTCCTATTTGAATACTCATTACAGCTAATATTCTCTCAAACTTAATAAATCCACATTCTACCTTTCCAGAGCTCCAATATAGTTTACACAATTGTATGCAGTTTTGGGCACCCTGAGTTCAACTGTGACCTAGCCAATAACCAGTAAAGATTTGTTAACTCCTGTTTGTGTTCAGGACCCTTTTTGTTTTAGCCCAACATCCCATTTGTCTGCTTATGAATTTTTAACTACTGGTCCTGGTTTTTGTACCGCAATCCTAGATTCTCTCTTCCTCCATTCCGTTGAAAAAATGATACCATGTAAGGTATATTAACATTTCAGATGACACCAAATTAGGAGGCAAGTTGTGTAAATGTGAGCAAAAAGTTGCAAAGGGACATGGACAGATTAAGTGAGTGGGCCAAACAATGGCAGCTGGAGTTTAATGTGGAGAAGTGTGAGGTCATCCGCTTTGGATCCAAAATGACAAATTGGAATATTTTCTAAATGGCAAGGGACTAGGAACTGTGGAGGTGCAAAGGCATTTAAGTGTCCACGTACACGTCGCTAAAAGCTAGTGCACAAGTACAAAAAGTAATCAAAAAGGCTAATGGAATGTTGGCCTTTATCTCAAAGGGGGAATACAATGTTGAGAAAGTGATGCTTCAGTTGCATAAAGCCTTGGTCAGACCCCATCTGGAGTACTGCGTTCAGTTTTGGGCTACGCACCTCAGGAAGGCTATATTGGCCTTGGAGGGGGTACAGCACAGATTTGCCAAAATGATAGCAGGGCTAAAAGGGTTAAATTATGGTTGCATAAACTTGGTTTGTATTCCCTTGAGTTTAAAAGGTTGAGGGGTGATCTAATCTCATTTAAATGATTAAGGTACTTGATAGGGCAGATAGAGAGAAACTATTTCCTCTGGTAGGGGAGTCCAGAACAAGGGGGCACAATCCTAAAATTAGAGCTCGGCCGTTCAGGAGTGAAATCGGGAAGCACTTTTTCACACACAGGGTAGTGGAAATCTGGAACACTCTCCAAAAGGCTGTGGATGTGTGGGTCAATTGGAGCTTTCAAGACTAAGATTGATAGATTTTTGTTAGGTAAGGGTATTGAGGGATGTGGATCGAAGGCAGGTAAATGGAGTTGAGTTATAGATTAGCCATGATCTGATTGAATGGTGGAGCAGGCTTGTGTGGATGAATGGCCTCCTCTTGTTCCTATTCTCTGTTTTTCCCAAAATGTAACTGCTTCACATTTTTCCACATTGGACTGCATTTTCTACATATCTGCCCATTCATTTAACCTGCCAATATCCTAAACCACTTCCAAAATAAATTTGAAGTAGGTCAACATGTAACTTTAAAGCTGAATTTCCAGCTTGGAATGTCCCCGTGGAATGAATGGAGCTTCATTACAGCACTAGTTGTGAAGCAGATGGCTTAACTTTTGGTACCAGGTTGCTAGGGTTCAGCATTTCCTCGGCTAGCTGCATAATTTATGTTGATGTCCTGTAATTAAGGGTTAAAATGTGTCAAAATGCAAGAGTAATTTCTGGAGATATTTAGTTTGTGCGTGGTTAATATCAGAGCTGAAGTATGGTGGACCGCTTTGTCTAACCAAAAACAAGCTACCAAGTGCTATAATTCTGCATCGTTGCTTTTTAAAAAAAACTCATTTGTACACACAACACAAACTTGGTCAAACTTCCAGGGTTTAACTTTAACAAAATGGATGGATGTGCATAGTATAGGGGGAGAGTGGAGTCTACATTTTCTAAGCTTCATTAAATATCTGAATCTAAATTGTGCCGCATTCAATAATGATGCAATGAATATTTACGCTTGTAATCCTCAGATCGGATGCTGCTCCATCTCGCATTTGGATCGCATTTTTCTCTCTAGCCACAGAATTTAACCCTCCACATGTCAGCTGACTCAGTTGATAGCAATCTTGCCTCTGAGCCCGAATGTTGTGGGTTTAAGCCCCACTATATTCTCTAGCACATCACCTGGGTTGATACCATCAATGCAGTTCTGCGGGAGTCTTTAAAAATGAGACATTGAACAGAGTCTGCCTGCTCGGGTGGACGTAAAATATCGTATGGCACTATTCGAATAACAGCAGGGGAGTTCTCCTGGTGTGCTGACTGATATTCTTCCCTCAGCTGACACCACCGGAAGTAGATTATTTGGGCATTTGTGTGCTGTTTGTGGGATCGTGCTGTGTAAAAATGGGCTGCTGTGTTTGTCTACATGACCACAGTGACAGTACTTCAAAAATAATTCATTGGTTGTAAAGCACTTTGGGATGTCCTGGACACGTGATAAGGTGCTATATAAATGCAAGTTCTTTCTCTTTGTACTTAGAGAAAAAGGCATTTCTTTACCCATTTGCTTAAATGGCAAAGTTGCTTGCTATTTGAATGGAATATTTAGTCCTTGTATGGGAAGAAATCTGAGCTTGGAAGTTACTTTGCCTGCAAGGGTTTATTGAGCGATCCAGTTGCCTACTATTCTTGAACTTGGATTCTGTTTACTGTGGCTTCCAGTATAAAGTGACGACCATCTGGCAGACCGAGAGTAAGCTAATGCTCCATTCGCCTGTTGTTTGAATAAAGCAGTTGCTCAGGTGGATTGGCTCCTGACTGACTCCATTATTCCAAGGCCAGGCACATTTGCATAACACAGTAAGTGTGGCTTTGAGTGCAAGATGTTCAATTTGTTGGGAGGTTTCAGTTTGCACTGAAACAAATCGCCTTGGGGAATTGAGAGTGCTGGGAATGGGCTGCTTTCCCCACTGCTCTCCACCATTGGCGATGTACAAAACCAAGGACATTATGCTAAACCATTTATAAATCACTGGTTAGGCCCCAGCTGGAGTATCTGTTCAACTCTGGGCACACAATAATATAAGAAATAGGAGCAGGAGCAGGCCATACGGCCCCTCGAGCCTGCTCCGCCATTCAATCAGATTGTGGCTGATCTTCGACCTCAACTCTACTTTCCTGCCCAATCCCCATATCCCTTGATTCCCTTAGAGTCCAAAAATGTATCTATCTCAGCCTTGCATATACTCAACGACTCAGCATCCACAGCCCTCTGGGGTAGGGAATTCCAAAGATTCATAATCCTTTTGAGTGAAGAAATGCCTCCTCATCTCAGTCTTAAATGGCCGACCCCTTATCCAGTGACTATGCCCTCTAGTTCTAGACTCTCCAGCCAGGGGAAGCAACCTCTCAGCCTGCACCTTGTCAAGCCCCCTCAGAATCTTTTATGTTTCAATGAGATCCCCTCTCATTCTTCTAAACTCCAGAGAGTATAGGCCCATTCTACTCCATCTTTCCTCATAGGACAACCCTCTCATCCCAGGAATCAATCTAGTGAACCTTTGTTGCACTGCCTCTAAGGCAGATATATCCTTCCTTACATAAGGAGACCAAAACTATATGCAGTACTCTAGGTGAGGTCTCACCAAAGCCCTGTACAATTGTAACAAGATTTCCTTACTCTTATACTCCAACCCCCTTGCAATAAAGGCCAAGATGCCATTTGCCTTCCTAATTGCTTGCTGTAACTGCATGCTAACTTTGTGTTTCTTCTACGAGGACACCCAAGTCTCTCTGGACACCGACATTTAATAGTTTCTCACATTTAAAAAAAATTCTGTTTTTCTGTTCTTCCTACCAAAGTGAATAATCTCACATTTCCCCACATTATACACCATCTGCCACCTTCTTGCCCACTCACTTAACCTGTCTACATCCCTTTGCTGACTCTGTGTCTTCTCCACAGCTTTCTTTCCCACCTAGCTTTGTATCGTCAGCAAACTTCGATACACTACGCTCGGTCCCTTTTTCCAAGTCATTAATATAGATTGTAAATAGCTGAGGCCCAAGCACTGATTCTTGCGGCACCCCACTAGTTACAGCCTGACCAACCTGAGAATGACCCGTTTATCCCTACTCTGTTTTCTGCCTGTTAACCAAACCTCTATCCATGCTAATATGTTGCCCCCAACCTCATGAGCCCTTATCTTGCGTAACAACCTTTTATATGGCACCTTATCGAATGCCTTTTGAAAATCCAAATATACTACATCTACTGGTTCCCCTTTATCTACACTGCTAGTTACATCCTAAAAAAACTCCAATAGGTTTGTCAAACACTATTTCCCTTTCATAAAACCACCTTGACTCTGCCTAATCATATTATGATGTTCTTAGTGCCTTGTTACCACTTCCAAAATAATGGATTCCAGCATTTTCCCGACAACTGATGTCAGGCTAACTGGCCTGTAGTTCCCTGTATATTCTCTCCCTCCTTTCTTGAATAGCGGTATTACATTTGCTATTTTCCAATCTGCTGGAACAGTTCTAGAATCTAGGGAATTTTGGAAGATCATCACCAATGCATAAACTATTTCTTCAGCCACCTCTTTTACAACGCTAGGAAAAGCAGAGAATAGGAATAAATGGGTCTTTTTCGGGGTGGCAGGCAGTGACTTGTGGGGTACCGCAGGGATCAGTGCTTGGGCCCCAGCTATTCACAATATATATCAATGATTTAGATGAGGGAACCAAATGTAATACTTCCAAGTTTGCTGACGACACAAAACTAGGTGGGAGCGTGAGTTATGAGGAGGATGCAAAGAGGCTTCAAGGCGATTTAGACAAGTTGAGTGAGTGGGCAAATACATGGCAGATGCAGTGTAATGTGGATAAATGTGAAGTTATCCACTTCGGAAGGAAAAACAGAAAGGCAGAGTATTATTTAAATAGTGATAGATTGGGAAATGTTGATGTACAAAGAGACCTGGGTGTCCTTGTACACCAGTCACTGAAAGCAAACATGCAGGTGCAGCATGCAGTTAGGAAGACAAATGGTATGTTGGCTTTCACTGCAAGTGCATTTGAGTACAGGAGCAAGGATGTCTTACTGCAGTTATACAGGGCCTTGGTGAGACCACACCTGGAGTGGTGTGCAGTATTGGTCTCCTTACCCAAGAAAGGATATAGTTGCCGTAGAGGGAGTGTAGCGAAGGTTCACCAGACTGATTTGTGGGATGGTAGGACTGTTGTATGAGGAGAGATTGGATCGACTCGGCCTGTATTCACTCGAGTTTAGAAGAACGAGAGGGGATCTTGTTGAAACATATAAAATTCTGACAGGACTAGACAGACTGGATGCAGGGAGGATGTTTCCCCTGGCTGGGGTTCCAGAACGAGGGGTCATAGTCTCAGGATACGGGGTAGGACATTTAGGATTGAGATGAGGAGAAATTTCTTCACTCAGGGTGGTGAACCTGTGGAATTCTCTACCACAGAAGGCTGTGGAGGCCAAGTCACTGAATATATTTAAGAAGGAGCTAGATAGATTTCTCGACACAAAAGGCATCAAGGGGTATGGGGAGAGAGCGGGAATATGGTATTGAGAGAGAGAGGATCAGCCATGATCATATTGAATGGTGGAGCAGGCTCGTAGGGCCGAATGGCCTCCTCCTGCTCCTATTTTCTATGTTTCTTAGGATGTTAGGCCATCAGATATAGGGGATTTATTGGCTTTTAGCCCAATTAGTTTCTCAAGTACTTTTTCTCTACTGATATTAATTACTTTAAGTTCCTCACTCTCATTAACCCCATGGTTCCTCACTATTTCCGGTATGCTTTTTGTGCCTTCTACTGTGAAGACAGATACAAAATATTTGTTTAATGCATCTGCCATTTCCTGATTTCCCCAATATAATTTCTCCTGTCTCAGCCTCTAGGGGAACAACATTTACTTTTGCTACTCTCTTCCTTTTTACATACTTGTAAAAGCTCTTACAATTCGTTTTTTAAATATTTCTTGCTAATTTACTTTCATATTCTATTTTCTCCCTTATCAATTTTTTTGTTCGTCCTTTGCTCGTTTCTAAAACTTCCCCAATCCCTGGGCTTACTACTCTTCTTGGCAACATTATAGGCCTCTTCTTTTAATCTAATACTATCCTTAACTTCTTTAGTTAGGCAAGGGTGGATCACTTTTCCCGTGGAGTTTTTATTTCACAATGGATTGTATATTTGTTGAGAATATTGAAACATTTCTTTAAATGTTTGCCATTGCGTTTCAATTGTCAAACCCCTTAATTTAATTTACCAATTTACCTTTGTCAGCTCGCCGCTCATACCTATATGATTGGTTTTATTTAAGCTTAAGACTCTAGTTTCTGACTTAAGTACGTCATTCTCAAACTCAATGTGAAATTCATCATATTATGATCGCTCTTCCCGAGAGGATCGCTAATTGTGCAATTACTAATTAACCCTGTCTCATTACACAATGCAAGATCTAAAATAGCCCGTTCCCTGATTGGTTCCATGACATATTGCTCTAGGAAACTTTCTTGAATGTATTCCATGAACTTGTCCTCTGAACTACCTTTGCCAATTTGATTTGCCCAGTCTACATAAAGATTGAAGTCCTCCATGATTATTGCATTATCTTTGTTACAAGCTCCTATTATTTCTTGAGTATTACTCAGTCCAAGGGTATAGCTACTATTAGGGAGCCTATAAACTACTCCCAGCAGTGCTTTCTGCTCCTTGTTATTTCTTATTTCTTATTTCCACCCACACTGATTCTACTTCCTGATCTTCCGAGCCAAGATCCTTTCTCATCACTGCCCTTATGTCGTCATCCTTTGTTATTAGGGCTACACCCCCTCCCTTTCCATTCTGCTTGTCTTTTCTAAACGTCATGTACCCTGGAATATTTAGTTCCCAATCTTGGTCACTTGCAACCATGTCTCTGTAATGGCTTTTAGATCAAAGCCATTTATCTCTATTTGTGTCATTAATTTATCTATCTTCTTACAAATGCTTCATGCATTCAGATAAAGAGACTTTAATTTTGACTTTTAACAATTTATTTTACCTGCTTTGACCTTACTTGTTGATGCACTATTATTGGTAAACTGTCTGTCTCTTCCTGCCACTCTCTGTCCCTTCCTGCTGCACTCTGCTTATTGTTACTCAAATCACTACACTACTGATTGCCTCAGTGTTTTTCACTAGACTTCAAAATTTCCCCTTGTCTGACCCCCCCCCCCCCCCCAACCCCCCCTTTAGTTTAAAGCCCTATCTACACCTAGTTATTCGATTTGCCAGGACGCTGGTCCCAGTCTGGTTTAAGTGGAGCCCGTCCCAACGGAACAACTCCCTCTTTCCCCAGTACTGATGCTGGTGCCAGTGCACGTGAATCAGGGCATTTTAGGAAGGATGTTGAGGCCTTGGAGAGGGTGCAGAGGAGATTTACTAGAATGGTAGCAGGAATGAGGGACTTTAGTTATGTGGAGAGACTGGAGAAGATGGGATTGTTCTTCTTAGAGCAGAGAAGATTAAGGGGGAGATTTACTCGGTGTTCAAAATTATGAGGGGTTTTGATAGAGTGAATAAGGAGAAACTGTTTCCAGTGGCAAAAGGGTTGGTAACCAGAGGACTCAGATTTAAGGTAACTGGCAAAAGAACCAGAGGGGAGATAAGTTTTTTTTTGCAGGCAATTGTTATAATCTGGAATGCAGTGCCTGAAAGGGTGGTGGAAGCAGATTCAATAGTAACTTTCAAAAGGGAATTGGATGAATACTTGAGGGGGAAAAATTTGCAGGGCTATGGGGAAAGAGCAGGGGAATGGGACTAATTGGATAGCTCTTTCAAAGAGTCGGCACAGGCACGGTGGGCCGAATGGCCGCCTTCTGTGCTGTTTCATCCTATGATTCTATAAACCTTACACGCCTCTCCTCTCTGAACTTCCTGGAACTGCATAGGAGCTCAATAGATTTAATCTGGATGATTGCTCCTGTGAGGTCAGGTGCTATTGCAGCTGCGTTGGCAGGAGTTATGGGATAGCAGCTTTACAATGCGTAATTACAGATTTGGTGCTACAATCAATTTATTAGAAAATTTGTGCGGGCAAACAATTTTGGGGAGGTGGGGGGGGGGGTGGAGAAAAAATTCAAATGGTGTGCTTGGTAACGGCTGGTGGGACAGATTGATTCAGTGATGGCATCAGGCAAGATGTGGCAAGTGAGGAATGGAAGATTCAACCATGAATGTCTGCCTGTCTGAAGGTTAAAGTGGCATTAATTAGAATTGCCACCAGTGTAAACCCAAACTCTCCAACACCACTGGACTGTAACCCCCCTCCCCCACCTGCCAAAGATAGAAAGAACTTGCATTTATATAGCACCTTTCACAGCCTCAGGATGTCCCAAAGCGTTTCAGATTCAGTGAAGTACTTTTAAGTGTAGTCACTTTCGTAATATGGGAAACGCAGCAGCCAATTTGCGCACAGCAAGGTCCCACAAACAGCAATGTGATAATGACCAGATCATCTGTTTTAGTGATGTTGATTGAGGGAAAAATATTGGCCCCAGACACTGGGGAGAATTCCCCACCTCTTCTAAATAGCCATGATGTGGAGATGCCGGTGATGGACTGGGGTGTACAAATGTAAGGAATCTTACAACACCAGGTTATAGTCCAACAGTTTTATTTGAAAATCACAAGCTTTCGGAGATTATCTCCTTCGTCAGGTGAGTGAGCTCACCTGACGAAGGAGATAATCTCCGAAAGCTTGTGATTTTCAAATAAAACTGTTGGACTATAACCTGGTGAGCTCACTCACCTGACGAAGGAGATAATCTCCGAAAGCTTGTGATTTTCAAATAAAACTGTTGGACTATAACCTGGTCTTCTAAATAGTGCAGTGGGATTTTTTTTATCCTCCTGAGGGGGCAGACGGGGCCTCTGTTTACCATCTCATCCAAAAGACATGTCTTAGTGCTGGCTCTGGGAGTGTCATCCTGGATTACTTGCTCAAGTCTCTGGAGTGGGACTTGAATCCACAACCTTCTGATTCCAAGGCAGGAGTGCTACCCACTGAGCCACGGCTGACACCTAAAAGGAAAGATAAATGGGAGTGTGGATAATGGAGGTTTTGCTATAGTGTGAGATTGGATTTCAGCTGGTACCAACCTGACGACCTGGAGAGCAGCAGAGGCACAGCATTTGATGCTTAATCTGGATTTTGAGAAGAACTTTCATTTTTTTCATGCAAGCTGGCATAGAATGGACATTTTAGCAGGAGAGACTTGCATGCAGCTGCCCAGACAGTTTAATAAGCGCACGCCTGACTTGAGGAAATGACATGTGTGAAATGGGCACCTGCCGAGGATGACTATACAGCTCGCAAGTAATCCCACAGCGAGGTTCCACGCACTAAACCTGCAAAGCTTGAGAGGAGGAGAGGAATTGGCCCACAGTGTAAAATAGTACAGATGTGAAGCTTGGTTTTTTTTTAATGAGATCATTTTCTGGCAATTTTCTCTTTCTCTCTCTCTCTTCCGTTGGGAGTTCCTTTTTAAGCAGTATGAATTAATTTTTTTTCCTACTGATTTCTATCCCATTTCAGTCTCTCGTGATCACTTTTAATCACAATTTTTTTCCAAAAGGATTTTTGTCATTTTTGGAAGCAGCGTTTTAACCTGTGGAAAGGTTCCTAACTTGTCAGATACAAAAATTAAATTGTTGGCACTATATTTTACGACAGGAATGCTGCAGATTTTAGAGTTTAACTTGTGCAACCTGAAGTAGCAGATTTCTGCATTTAAGATTAAATCCTAAGTGAGAGAACCCTAAAAAGGATAGAGGCACTGGAGAAGGTGCAAAAAAAGATTCACAAGGATGATCCCAGAACTGAGAGGTTATATCTATCGGGAAAGATTGAGCAGGTTGGAGCTCTTCTCTAGAAAAGAGAAGGCTGAGGGGTTACCTGATAGAGGTCTTTAAGATTATGATAGGGTTTGATAGGGTAGACGTGGAGAAGATGTTTCCACTAGTTGGGGAGTTCAAAACTAGGGGTCATAAATAAGAAAATCACTAATAAATCCAATGAGGAATTCAGGAGAAACTTCTTTACCCAGAGAGTGGTTAGGATTTGGAGCTTGGTACCAAGTTGAGGCAATAACATGGATGCATTTAAGGGGAAGCTAGATATACACATGAGGGAGAAAGGAATAGAAGGATATGCTGATAGGGTTAGATGAAGAGGGGTGGGAGGAGGCTTGTGTGAAGCATAAACACTGGCATGAACCAGTTGGGTCGAATATGCTGTAAATTCTACATAATGTAAACTGCCTGTTTGTATGTAGTTTGCAAGCCTTTTTTGCAGTTGTTCAATTGCATGCAAAGCAACTTCGGCGTGAATCACCGGATTAGAACCAGGATTAAGAGTGCAAAAGTCGCTAAATGACCCATGAGAGAGTCTGGGTGTATATACTTATTTCTTTGTTCGAGGTTGAGTCTGTAGGAGAAGAAACACTGAGCCTCACGGCAAATGCCTGGGATCAGATGATTTGTCTGCCCATGTCATCAGGGAAGGAATGACTCATTCCATGGACCCAAGAATAAAATCAATTCAAAGCTGATAAAGCACTAAATATTTTTGTGAAATCTGAGGGATGTGAAGTAGATGGATCCTATTTGAGAATTTATAATATTGGTTTCTACATTGCCTAGTCAAAGAAATAGGAAATAATATCATTGCAAGACACATTTATATTACACAGAATTACATGGAATGTACAGCGCAGAAACAGGCCATTCAGCCCAACAGGTCCATGCCGGTATTTATGCTCTGCATGAGCCTACTCCCACTCCTCTTCATCTCACCCTATCAGCATATCCTTCTATTCCTTTCTCCCTCATGTGTTTCTCTAGCTTCCCCTTAAATGCATCTATGCTATTCACCTCAACTACTCCTTGTGGTAGCGAGTTCCACATTCTAACCACTCTCTGGGTAAAGAAGTTTCCCCTGAATTCCCTATTGGGTTTATTAGTGACTATCTTACATTTATGGCCCCGAGTTTTGGTCCCCACACAAGTGGAAACATCTTCTCTACGTCTACCCTATCAAACCCTGGCATAATCTTAAATGTAGCTTTTACCATATCTTACTTGACTTGAGATGACATAATTTTGGTTCACAAATGTCAAAATAACTGTTAGTTCAGGCATTTGTGCCGTGTGCATTAAGCCACAAAACATTGCTATGATAAGCTTGTCCCAGACCTGCCACTAATCATCACGGTGTTTCCATGATCTGTCAGTTCGATTGCAGATGTATGGAGTTACTTTGTGTCAATCAATCTTCTTCTGTTTTCTGAATTCTGAATTTGTCAGTGATTTAACTTCCCTTGATGTTGAAATAGTGAGTATATCTGTTTCAGGTTAAGACACAACCTCAGAAAAAAGGGATGAACTATTACAAAGCAAGCTCTGATGATACACTTCTTGATGCAATGAATGATCAGTGGTCTTCATCTATATGGCAGATAAGACAAAATCTCTGGAATTATTTGAGACAGTTAGGTACTATAATGGCGACGGGGGTATGTAGGTTTCTTTGGAAGGTTGAGTTGGATTGATTTGGTACTTTGTGAAACTTGGAATTTATTTCATTTCATTTATTTTATTTCATTTCATTTCTCCTATCATTTTTTGGGGGAAAAGAATTAGATGCCAAAAAAAAGTGGGACTCTCCTCTATGCCCAAATTCCCAATGTTAGGCAAGGGTATTAATGGATATGGAGGTGAGGTACAGATCAGCCATGATCTAATTGAATGGCGGAACAGGCTCGAGGGGCTGAATGGCTTCCTCCTGTTCCTATAAACCAAATAACTGATAGTTATTTTGTTTGAGTTTTGTGAGATCTTGCTATATGCTAACAGGACGGCATGGACACGATGGCCGAATGGCCTCCTTCTGTGCCGTAACTTTCTATGTGCTGTGTTTGCCTATATAATAGTGACTGCACTTCAAAAGTAATTTATTGGCTATAGTGATTTAGGATATTGGTGCTATATTTTTTTTTCTTATTTTAGCCTACATTTATTCTATAAGAATTTGTGTGTGTAATAGATTAAAGTAAAGGGTCCAGTAATGTCGTGGTTATGTTACTGGACTAGTAATCTAGTGGCTCGGGATAATGATCCAGAGAGCTTGAATTCAAATCCCACTGTGGTAGTTTTAAATTTGAATTCAGTTTTTAAAAATCTGGAAATAAAATGCTGAAACTGGCATTCCCTTTAGGGAAGGAAACCTATAGTCCTTTCTCAGTCTGGGCCTATGTGACTCCAGTCCTCACACCAACGTCGTTGACACTTAACTGCCCTCTGAAGTGGGCAACAAGTCACCTCAGGTGTATCAAACCACTACAAAGAAGATGACCCACTGGCACTTCCCAGGGTGACGAAGGATGGACAGTAAATTCAGGCCTTGCCAGCGGGAATGAAAACAATTTTTTTAATAACTCCTTTTCTGATCCTCTTTATCGAGAGTCACAAATAGCTTGGCGTAACCAACTGCTCAGCTGGGTGAGTTTATTATTGTGGTATGGCATTTAGCGGTAGGCTAGATTTAACATGAACGTTTTACTATGGGGATGAAGGGAGGAAAAGCTTTATATTTGGGAAATAAAATTGAACCGGTATATACTGCAAAGGTGGTGGCACTAATATCTTGTGGGTGTTTTATTTGTAGCTTGCGGGATGGCATAGCCAATGGGTGAAATATAAATACACCGTATTATCTCAATATTTATTGTTGCCTTCTATCACTGAATCCTGAACGTAGAACAGTGAAGAGCAGCAGTCATTTTTCTAACTACCAAGGAAATGCTGGCTTCTCTGCCTGGCAATTAAAAGAATTAGTTCAGGACTAGATGAATAGAATTGTGCATGAATAGGGATTGTCCATTAGCAACCTGCGTTTATATGGTGCTGCTCACTCCGTTTCAGAGCATTTTACAAACAATAACAACAACTTGGATTTATATAGCGCCTTTAACGTAGTAAAACTTCTCAAGGCGCTTCACAGGAGTGTTATCAGACAAAATTTGACACTGAGCCACATGGAGATATGGGAAAAGATGACCTAAAACTTGGTCAAAGAGGTAGACTTTCAAGAGCGATTTAAAGGAGGTGCGAGTGAGAGAGAGGTGGAGATGTTTAGAGAGGAAATTCCAGAGCTTAGGGCCTAGGCAGCTGAAGGCATGGCTGCCAATGGTGGAGCGATGAAAATCAGGGCTGCACAAAAGGCCAGAATTGGAGGAACACTCAGATCTTGAAAGGTTGTAGGGTTGGAGGAGGTTACAGAGATAGGGGAAGGATTTGAACATAAGGATGAGGATTTTAAATTTGAGGCATTGCTGGACCGGGAGTCAATGTAGGTCAGCGAGTACAGGGGTGATGAGTGAACGGTACTTGATGTGAGTTAGAATGCGGGCAGCAAAGTTTTGAATGAGCTGAAGATCACGGAGGGTGCAAGGTGGGAGGCCGGCCAGGAGAGGATTGGAACAGAGGAGAGGTGCAACGCCAAGCAGAAAGTGAAGAAAGTTCAAATACTTGCCATTTATTTTTTGCTTTAGGTGATTAAGTCCGCATCAATACCACAGTTGTAGGGTGGGTGAAGAGCGCTTTATGCCAAAGTTGTAGCTTAAATCTAGAGTCTGGGGCCTGTGCTGCCCGGAGTGGAGCAAGATCAGATTCACTGAGGGGGGGGGGGATGAGGGAAGCCTTGTTCCTCTTCACCCTAGAGGTTGGGCCTGAACCTCTGATTTATTTTCTAACTTGTGTTTGCATCTGTGCAAAGTGAAACTGCTTTACGCTGACATTACCTTTTTTGTAGTGTAAATACAAATCCAAAACTCGGAAAAAGATAAGTTAATATTTTGAATGGTACCCTACTAGGGTTTTCAACCCCACCACCGAAGGATTGTCCTGGAGTTTCCAGGAATTAAAGTTTAACCTCCAGACACTGCTGAGAGCAAACCCAGGAATAAAATCATAGGGGCTTTTTAAAAAAAAAAATTGTGTTTTCTTCATTTTCTTTGAACACTTTCATTTTTTTTAGTTATAAAAATATTGTGGAGGGGGGTGGGAGATCATGTGGTGAAACCTCCAGGAATACATCCAACCAGAGTTGGCAACCCTAGACCCTACATTAGTAACACACAGGCTTGTTTTATAACTCCTGACCTTCATGATTGGAGACTTTGTATTGAATCATCTTTGATTGATTTTGGCCCTGTTGGAAGCCATATAATAATAAAAAAACAACATCCTTGGGAACGAGTGCTCAATTTGCCAAGAACAATTATTACCTATTGATCCCAGAGCAAGTACGCTAAGATTAAAGTATACAAGTTAGGATGCCATGTCCCATAAATTGAATGTTGCAGTTTGTGGACTAGTGGACCGAGATCATCAGATAGACGATCAGCAAGGGTATTCCTCCCATTTCAAAGGGAGTCATCAATATTCATCTGTCAGTCACCCAGTGCATACAGTTTTCAAATATACTGTGTATTACTTATAGTTGAGTGATCTTAAAAGCTATGTTGGATACTTGAATGCATTAATACATGTAACAAAAAGCGTGGGAGCGTATTGAGTTACCTCGTGTAATGATTTGTTACTATGAAGTGCGTTTTGACGTGTGCAACCCAAGGTGATTTTAAAAGTTGCAGGTATGTTCCCTGATGGGCACTGTTGAATTGCTAACTGTTTTGTACATTTTGAGACCAATTTTCTCCATATGTTTTGGGAATGGTCAGCCATTGTTTGGCGTCCCACCGGGGGCATTGCTAGCGGTTTTGCTCCACTTGTGCACTTTTTTCCAGTCCGATCCAATTTAATGGCCTAATGAGATCTGTTTGAGCCCATTGATGAGCAACACCTAGATCGATCTGCTTCAGCATTGAACGGCAAAGAAAATGTCAGGGCTTCACTTTCATGGTTTCGTAGTATGGTACAGCACAGAAGGAGGCCATTCGGCACGTTATGCCTGTGCCGGCTCTTTGAAAGAGCTGTCCAATTAGTTCTGCTGCCTTGCTCTTTCCCAATTGTAAACAATTTTACAACACCATGTTATAGTCCAGCAATTTTATTTTAAATTCACAAGCTTTCGGAGACTTCCTCCTTCCTCAGGTAAATGTTCAGGATCTCCTTGAAGCCTACGCATTTATACATATAGAACAATACATGGTGTTTACAGACTGCCCCTGCAACTGCCCGTTGCCAAGGCAATCACCGTGTTCAGACAGAGAGGTGTCACCTGCAGAACCCCCGAATACACATTCAACAAAAAAACAAACAGGGAAAAAAAACAGAGAAGAAAAACAGAGAGAGGCAGAAACATCCGGAAGGCAGAGAGAGCCAGCAAATGACCCATTATATTAAAAATAGATAACATTTGTTCGCTGGTGGGGTAACGTGTAGCGTGACATGAACCCAAGATCCCGGTTGAGGCCGTCCTCATGGGTGCGGAACTTGGCTATCAATTTCTGCTCGACGATTTTGCGTTGTCGTGTGTCTCGAAGGCTCTTTCCCCATAGTCCTGTAATTTTTTTCTCTTCAAGTATTTATCCAATTCCCTTTTGAAAGTTGTTATTAAATCAGCTTCCACCACCCTTTCATGCAGTGAATTCCAGATCATAACTCGCTGCGTAAAAAAAATGATGTTTCCTCATGTCGCCTCTGGTTCTTTTGCCAATCAGAATAAATCTGTGTCCTCTGATTACTGACCCTTCTGCCACTGGAAATGGTTTCTCCTTATTTACTCTATCAAAACCGTTCATGATTTTGAACACCCCAATCAAATCTCCCCTTAACCTTCTCTGCTCTAAAGAGAACAGCCCCAGCTTCTCCAGTCTCTCCACATAACTGAAGTCCCTCATCCCTGGAACCATTCTAATAAATCCCTTCTGCACCTTCTCGAAGGCCATGACATCTTTCTTAAAGTGTGGTGCCTGGAACTGAACACAATACTCCAGCTGAGGCCTAACTAGTGTTTCATAAAGGTTTAGCATAACTTCCTTACTTTTGTATTCTGTGCCTCTATTAATAAAGCCCAGGATCCTAAATAGTTTTAACAGCCTTCTCAACTTGTCCTGCCACCTTGAAAGATTTGTGTACATACACCCCCAGGTCTCTCTGTTCCCGCACCTCCTTTAAAATTGTACCATTTAGTTTATATTGCCTCTCCTCATTCTTCCTGACAAAATGCATCACTTCACACTTATCTGTGTTAAATTTCATCTGCCACGTGTCTGCCCATTTCACCAGTCTGTCTCTGTCCTCCTGAAGTTTGTTACTATCCTCCCACGTTGTTGACTACATTTGAGTTTCATGTTATCTGCAAACTTTGAAATTATACCCAAGTCCAGGTGATTAATATATATCAAAAAGAGCAGTGGTCCTAATACCGACTTCTAGAAGAATAAAGGATGGAATTGGAGGAGGGGATTGGGGTTTGCCTACCAGACAAACAATTAATATCTAGCTTTCAGTTGTTGAAGCAAATATTTCTTGACTTTAATGTGAGCTCATTTGGAGTATGATTCTGCAGTGAACATGTTCATTGCTTTGCCAGTTCCAGTGAAGGTGACAGCTGATTTTGCTTCTAGCGTTTTTCAGAGGGTTGTAGGTGGTGTTTAAGGCCCCGGGCTAGTTCACCATATCTAACTGTAAAAGCAAGGAACAGCTGCTTTCCTTGGAGTAGCAAACTATAACTGTTTTGTTTTCTGAAAATAAAGAGACCAGCAACAGGAAACGCAGATGGATTTTCATGCCACGGCTCATTTTCCCTGGAATAAGTGGAACTAAGAAATATGTGCTTGTCCCCAGAATGTTATCCTATTCCACACTAAAGTGTTTGCTTTCTAAAAAGGTGCAGGTACTTGTCACCATCCATCTTTTTACCACCATCTCGAGATGCGGTCCCAATTATTGCTCTTTCCCCAAGACCGACCGTTTGTTTTGCAGAATGCACTTTTGACTTTCTGAAAGGCGTTATTCCTTAGGATGTATTAAGTGACTCTGCTCATTGTACCATTTTTAGTGGTATTCAACACACCCCCCAGCAGATAACCTGACCCTCTTTGAGGAAGATTTTCATGTTTTGGAACACTTGCTAGCTGGCATTGGTTTCGTCTCCTCAGGTACCGTCCCCATGGTTTTCAAAAGCACCTCCTTAAACCTCTCTACCTGTGAAAACTAGTGCCCTGTCTTCAACTCCCTTTCCTCTTCAAAGTTCTTGAACAGTTGTCACCTCCCAAATCTGTGCCGATCTTTCCTGCAACTGCATGTTTGAATCTCTCCCATCAGGTTTCTGTCCCTGCCTCAGCACTAAAATGGCTCGATGTGGCCGTGTAGCACATACAAAGTCAACAAATGCACAAATCTGATAACTGGACAGAACCTAATAGCTTTACGGACCTCCTGGGCTTCCCTCGAGCAGCGAGCTTGTAGTTTGCGGACCCCAGTTTGAAAACCCAATGTACAGTCACTGTTTAATATTCTCCATTCAGGATAACTCGAGTTCAGTATCTCTCATGTGCCCCTTGCACGGACGATGAGTAGATTGTGCCTCATATTGTTCCCTTATTTGGTTCATATTTACATTTGGTTAAATGCAAATTTTAGGTGGCAAAGTACAAAAAACAGTATAGGAATATATAGGAATTACTAGACGAAAAAGCACCAAGGTCCATATAGTTCGCTTTCTATCATCCTGGTAGTCGCATGATACAATGATAAATAACTGAATTTTCATTGTAATTTGCACATATCTGTGGGATATAATAATCAGGATCGATGGGACGAAACGTAAAAAGGTTACAGCGCGGAAGGAGGCCTTTCGGCCCATCGAGTCCGCACCGGCTCTATGCAAGAGCAATCCAGCTAGTCCCACTCCCCCGCCCTATCCCTGTAGCCCTGAAAATTTTTTCCTTTCAAGTACTTATCCAGTTCCCTTTTGAAAGCCACGATTGACTCTGCCTCCGCCACCCCCTCAGGCAGTGCATTCCAGATCATAACCACTTGCTGTGTTTAAAAAAAAGTTTTTCCTCATGTCACCTTTGGTTCTTTTGCCAATCACCATAAATCTATCCTTGATCCTTCTGCCAATGGGAACAGTTTCCCTCTATCTACTCTGTCTAGACCCTTCATGATTTTGAACACCTCTATCAAATCTCCTCTCAACCATCACTGTTCCAACCCCAGTTTCTCCAGTCTATCCACGTAACTAAAGCCTCTCATCCCTGAATCAGTCTTGTAAATCTCTTCTGCACCCTCTGTAAGGCCTTCACACCTTTCCTAAAGTGCGGTGTCTGGAACTGGATACAATACTCCAGTTGTGGCCGAACCAGTGTTTTATAAAGGTTCATCATGACTTCCATACTTTTAGAGAGAGAGTCATAGAGTCATACAGCACGGATAGAGGCCCTTCGGCCCATCGTGTCCGCGCCGGCCATCAGCCCTGTCTACTCTAATCCCATATTCCAGCATTTGGTCCGTAGCCTTGTATGCAATGGCATTTCAAGTGCTCATCCAAATGCTTCTTGAATGTTGAGGGTTCCTGCCTCCACAACCCTTTCAGGCAGTGAGTTCCAGACTCCAACCACCCTCTGGGTGAAAAAGTTCTTTCTCAAATCCCCTCTAAACCTCCCGCCTTTTACCTTGAATCTATGTCCCCTTGTTATAGAACCCTCAACGAAGGGAAAAAGCTCCTTAGTATCCATCCTATCTGTGCCCCTCATAATTTTGTACACCTCAATCATGTCCCCCCTCAGCCTCCTCTGCTCCAAGGAAAACAAACCCAATCTTCCCAGTCTCTCATCATAGCTGAAGCGCTCCAGCCCTGGTAACATCCTGGTGAATCTCCTCTGCACCCTCTCCAAAGCGATCACATCCTTCCTGTAGTGTGGCGACCAGAACTGCACACAGTACTCCAGCTGTGGCCTAACCAGTGTTTTATACAGCTCCATCATAACCTCCTTGCTCTTATATTCTATGCCTCGGCTAATAAAGGCAAGTATCCCATATGCCTTCTTTACCACCTTATCTACCTGTTCCGCCGCCTTCAGGGATCTGTGAACTTGCACACCAAGATCCCTCTGACCCTCTGTCTTGCCTAGGGTCCTCCCATTCAATGTGTATTCCCTTGCCTTGTTAGTCCCTCCAAAGTGCATCACCTCGCACTTTTCCGGGTTAAATTCCATTTGCCACTGTTCCGCCCATCTGACCAACCCATCTATATCGTCCTGCAGACTGAGGCTATCCTCCTCACTATTTACCATCCTACCAATCTTTGTATCATCAGCGAACTTACTGATCATACCTTTTACATTCATATCCAAGTCATTAATGTAGACCACAAACAGCAAGGGACCCAGCACCGATCCCTGTGGTACCCCACTGGCCACAGGCTTCCAGTCACAAAAACAACCTTCGACCATCACCCTCTGCCTTCTGCCACTAAGCCAGTTTTGTATCCAAAGTGCCAAGGCACCCTGGATTCCATGGGCTCGTACCTTCTTGACCAGTCTCCTGTGGGGGACTTTATCGAAGGCCTTACTGAAATCCATGTATACCACATCCACTGCGTTACCCTCATCCACACGCCTAGTCACCCCCTCAAAAAATTCAATCAAATTAGTCAGACATGATCTTCCCTTGACAAAGCCACGTTGACTATCCCTGATTACTCTATGCCTCTATTTATAAAGCCCAGGATCCCGTATGCTTTTTTAACCGCTTTCTCAACCTGCCCTGCCACCTTCAACAATTTGTGCACATGTACCCCCAGATCTCTGTTCCTGTACCCCTTTTAGAATTGTGCTCTCTAGTTTATATTGCCTCTCTTTGTTGTTCCTACCGAAATGTATCACTTTGCATTTTTCTGCCTTAAATTTCATCTGACATATGTCCGCCCATGCCACCAGCCTGTCTATATCCTCTTGAAGTCTATCACTATCCTCCTCACTGTTCACTACACTTCCAAGTTGTGTCATCTGCAAAGTTTGAAATTGTGCTCTTTACACCCAAGTCAGTAATATATATCAAGAAAAGCAGTGATCCCAGCACAGACCTCTAGGGAACACCACTGTACACCTCCCTCCAGTCCGAACAACAACTGTTCACCACTACTCTCTGTTTCCTATCACTTAGCCATTTCTGTATTCATGTTGCTACTGCCCCCTTTATTCCATGGGCAGCAATCTTGATGATAAGCCTACCATGCGGCACTTTATCAAACATCTTTTGGAAGTCTGTATGCACCGCATCAACTGCATTGCCCTCTTCTACCCTCTGTTACTTTATCAAAAATTCTCAGGTTAGTTAAACACGATTTGCCTTTACCAAATCTGTGCTGGCTTTCCCTAATCAACCCACACTCCTTCTGTGCTGTATCATTCTATGATTACTGATCTCAGTATAGAGAGGGATACAACGAGTATTGTAGCTATGGGTATTTACTTAACAGCAAACATTTGCTGACTCATCCTATCCCTTACTAAGTCCTACTCACTTACCACCCCAGACTTTGCAGATCTCCAGTGCAATGATTTTTAAAATCATCCTCCTCATTTACAATTCCCTCCACTGCCTTGCTCCATTCTATCTGTTAGGTTTCCCCCACACTCCCTTAGCCCTGAGTTGTACTACAGTCACAGGAACAGGTCATATGGCCCATGGAGGCTCTACCTTTTTTAATACCACTTTCCAGCCTTTTCTCTATACCCTTTAAATATTCTTACTTTGCAAGCAAGTATCTAACTTCCTTTTCAAACACATCCTTTGACTTTACATCTATAACCTATGGCAGCGCAATCCACATTTTCACCAATCTTTTGTATGAAGTTTTTCCCCAGGATCCACTTTTAACTGGATTAGTTCAAATTGTAAGGTCATATCTTTTCTATTCTTCAGGTGAGGTAGGAAAAGGAAATTGAGCAGTGGTGTTAGATAGTGTCAGCCGTGGCTCAGTGGGTAGCACTCTCGCCTCTGAGTCAGAAGTCTGTGGGTTCTAAGTCCCCCTCCAGAGACTTGAGCACAAAATCTAGGCTGATACTCCCAATGCAGTATTGAGGGAGCGCTGCACTGTTGGAGGTGCCGTCTTTCGGATGAGACTTTAAACCGAGGCCCCGCGTGCCCCCTCAGGTGGACGCAAAAGATCCCACGGCCACTATTCCAGCAAGAGCTGGAATCTCCCTGGTGTCCTGGACCAACATTTATCCCTCAACCAACAAGACTAAAAACAGATTATTTAGTCATTATTACATTGCTGTTTGTGGGAGCTTGCTGTGAGCAAATTGGCTGCCATGCTGCCTACATTACAGTAGTGACTACACTTCAAAAAGTGCTTCATTGGCTGTAAAGCGCCTTGGGACACCCTGAGGTCCATAGAACCATAGAAAAGATACAGCACAGAAGGGGGCCATTCGGCCTATCGTGTCCGCGCCGGTTCGAAGAACAACCAGGTGCCCATTCTAATCCCACCTTCCAGCACCCGGTCTGTAGCCCTGCAGCTTACAGCACTTTAGGTGCAGGTCCAGGTACTTTTTAAAGAGTTGAGGGTCCTTGCCTCCACCACCAATTCGGGCAGCGAATTCCATACACCCACCACCCTCTGGGTAAAAAAGTTTTTCCTCATGTCCCCTCTAATCCTTCCGCCAATCATCTTAAATCTATGTCCTCTAGTTCTTGAACTCTCTGCTAGGGGAAACGGGTACTTCCTGTCTACTCTATCTAGGCCCCTCATAATTTTGTACACCTCAATCAAGTTTCCTCTCAGCCTCTTCTGCTCCAAGGAAAACAACCCCAGCCTATCCAATCTCTCCTCGTAGCTGCAATTTTCAAGCCCTGGCAACATTCTTGTAAATCGTCCTGCACATTCTACAGAGCAATTACATCCTTCCTGTAATGTGGTAACCAGAACTGCGCACAATACTCCAGCTGTGGCCTTACCAGCGTTTTATACAGTTCCATCATTCACTACCCCTCTCAATATATTCCCGTTTACTGCGTATTCCCTTTTACTGTTTGCATTGCTTACTCAGTGCATTACCTCACACTTCTCCGGGTTGAACTCCATTTGCCACTTTTCCGCCCACTCCACCAACCTATTAATATCTTCTTGGAGTCTACAGCTATCCTCTTCACTATCAACTACATGGCCAATTTTTGTGTCGTCGGCAAATTTGCCAATCATGCCCCCTACATTCAAGTCCAAATCATTAATATATACCACAAACAGCAAGGGACCCAACACTGAGCCCTGTGGCACGCCACTGGAAACGGATTTCCATTTGCAAAGACATCCATCGACTTTTACCCTTTGTTTCCTGTTACTGAGCCAATTTTGAATCCAATTTGCCACATTTCCCTGTATCCCATGGGCTTTTACCTTCCTGTCATGTGGGACCTTGTCCAATGCCTTACTAAAATCCATCTTGTCGTGCAAGACGCTATAGAAATGCTGCTGGTCCCTGAAGGAAGCCAAAGTGCCTCCATCTCTTCCAATCCGTACGCCATTTTCTGCAGCCTCACCTGTGGCGATGTATCCTGCTTGGCCTGTACATCAAATCCTGATGGAACGTGTGCTACTGATGTACCAAATGATGTGCCGTGTAATAAAATTCCACCTAGGACTTTTATACAAAAGTGCAAAAGGAAAAGTCCTTAATGTACTTTTTTGAGAAATGAAGATGGAGGCAGAGCTGTACATAATGTAAAAGCTATCGCAACAATCATTCATTCACTATATCCAGGGGAGACTGATCCGTGGTAAACTGCTTACTGTGTAGATCCTGCACTTAAACAGGAAGTCAGTTCAGGGAAGGGGTTTTCAAAATGCTAATGGCAGTGCAGTGTACTATTATTGGTAGTAACTGTTTTGAACAGCGTTTTCTCTTCTCTTTTCCCCCCCCCCACCCCCCCCAAGATGTTATGGATTGGTTTGCATTTGTGAAATTGCTGCGAGCATCTTTTATGGTGAGCAACTGAAAGATTCACTACTGCCGCCATTAAGGATGTCACTCGAGAAGAGCCTTTTGCCCAGTGGTTGCTTCTGTTATGCAAAAAGCTGTCAATCTGCACTAATGGCATATGGTGAAGAAATTGTTGGAAATAACGTGCATTACTGTACGGACTGAAAGTGAACAGAAATTGGCTCTTAGATGTTACAGAAGGAAATGTAATCAACAGGATGGTTTGAAGGAAATTGTCGAGTGGAAAAAGAATTCAGTTCTAAACCGGCGCTGTCAGCTGTCTCTGATCTGAGATCGTGAGTGAATCCAAAATTAACCATTTTTTTTCCTCCACTACTGTGAGTGTGCTGACTCTTACTGCGAGCAGCCAGCCTTCACGTGTAAGGTGTGAATACACACACTGTGTGTGGCAGGCTGTTGAACTGTGATTGGCGAGGGAGGCGGGGGGCATCACAACTGTGTATGATTCCGGACACCGCACCTCCGAAAGGATATATTGGCCTTGGAAGGAGTGCAATGTCGATTCACCAGAATGTTACCAGGGCTCCAAGGGTTATTGAGGAGAGATTACATAAACTAGGCTTGTATTCCCTGGAATATAGAAAGTTGAGGGGTGATTGAGGTTTTTAGGATTTTGAAAGGAATTGATGGGGTAAATAGAGAGAAACTTTTTCCGCTGGTGGGGGAGTGTAGGACAAGGGGACATAACCTTAAAATCAGAGCCAGGCCATTCAAGAGAAAAGTTAGGAAACACTTCTTCACATAATGGTAGAAGTGTGGAACACTCTCTCAAAAAGCAGTAGACGCCCGCTCAATTAATCATTTTAAATCTGAGATGGATAGACCCTTTGCTAGCCAAGGGTATTAAGGGATATGGAGCCAAGAGGGGTGGATGGAGTTGAGATACAGATCAGCCATGATCTCATTGAATGGCAGAACAGGCTCGAGGGGTTGAATGGCCTGCTCCTGTTCCTATGTTCCTCTCTCATTCTATCAATATGTATATTTTAGCAGGGCTATTTGGGAGGGGGACACTAGATAGTGTGCGGGTTTTCCTTGAAACCTCTAAGAAATTGATCTAATTTTCGTGAATTGGTGATTGTTCAGGTACGATAGTGTAGTGGTTATGTTTCTGGGCTAGTAATCCAGAGAACAGGAGTTCAAATCCCACCACGCCAGTTTGAGGATTTGAATTCGGCTTTTAAAAACCTGTTGCCAGCAAAAGTGACCTTGGAGCTGATGGATTGTCGTTTTAAAAAAACCCACCTGGTTCACTAATTTCCTTCAGGGAAGGAAACCTGCCATCCTTACCCGGTCTGGCCCACGTGTGACTCCAGTCCCACACTAACGTGATTTAGCCCCACAAGGGTTATATTAGGGGGACAGGTTGCATAGACCAGGCTTGTATTCCCTTAAATATAGAAGATTAAGGGATTATCTAATTTGATGAGATTAAGATGATTAAAGGAGTTGATAGGGGTAAATAAACTATTTCCTCCGGTGGGGGGAGTCCAGAACAAGGAGGGCATAACCTTAAAATTAGAGCCAGGCCGTTCAGGGCTGATGTCAGGAAGCACTTCTTTACACAAAGGATAGTGGAAATCTGGAAAACTCTCCCCCCAAAAAGCTGTTGAGGCTGGGGGTCAATTGAAAATTTCAAAACTGAGAGATTTTTGTTAGGCAAGGGTATTAAGGGATATGGAACCAAGGCTAGTAGATGGAGTTAAGTTACAGATGAGTCATGATTTAATTGAATGGCAGAACAGGCTGGAGGGGCTTAACTGCCTCCTCCTGTTCTTGACTCTTACATGCTTTCTGTAATGTTCTAGCAAGCCACTCTGCTGTATCAAACTGCTGGGATGGGCAATAAATGCTGGCCTTGCCAATGATGCCCACACCCCGAGAATGAATTAAAAATAACTTGAGATGCCACCAGTGTGTGGAGTTTACCCTCTGCAGGAGTTAATGGGACATGAGTATCGACATTTTCATGTATTTATTTCCAGTTTCACTCTTAATTTGCATCATTTTAACTGTTCGATACTAGGAGCTGTTCAAACTTGTTTACTTAATTGTATAATAACAGGCTGGTTTGAGCCAGTAGAGTGGATTAATTGGTTGCACAAGTGGTGTGAATAGCTGGTTGATCCTGTGGCATTTGGGCTATTTCGTAAGTTAAGATCAAATACATTTCAGTTTGGTAGCGAGAGCTTAATTTTGAGCTGCAATAGATGGATGTTGTGCAAAGAGCCACCAGGAGAGCAGAGAGTTTAGCTTTAGCAGGAAAATGACTCCGATTGCCCAAAAGAGGGAGTTTTGAGTTGTAGGTACATAAATGCATAAAGTATTGTAAATAAAATTGTGAGCTGAAGGCACCTGTTGCTATGGGGGTATGATACAATAGCAGGTTGGGAGCTGATCATTCCTGGTTACAAAATGTTCAGGAGAGATAAGAGGGAAGAAAAGGTAGGGGGGATGGGCAGCAGTGGAGCAGAAGGATTCTGTCACCGCACTGGAACATAACAGTCTCCTGTGGGTTGTGTTAATACAGAATCTATATGGCTAGAGTTACTAAGTAGGAAAGGAAATGGTATAATTCCTTAATGTGCATTACAGACCACCGAACAGTGGAAATGAGATGAAGGGGGCGTTCCATAGTCAGTTCAGAGAAATATGCAAGATCAACAGGGCAAAGTGGAGTACATTTTTTTTAGTACTGCTTCCTAAATCTGTGTGTTTCTCAAAAACAGAAGGCTGAGGGGTGACCTGATTGAGGTCTTGAAGACAATGACCGGGTTTGATGAGGTAGACGTAGAGATGATAATTCTACTTGTGGGGGGAGATTAAAACTAGGGGCGATTAAATATAAGATAGTCACTAATAAATCCAATAGGGAATTCAGGAGAAACTTCTTCACCTAGAGAGTGGTTAGAATGTGGAACTCGCTACCACAGGGAGTAGTTGAGGCGAAAAGCACAGATGCATTTAAGGGGAAGCTAGATAAACACAAGAGGGAGAAAGGAATAGAAGGATATGCTGATAGGGTGAGATGAAGTAGGATGGAAGGAGGCTTCTGTGGAGCATTAACACCTGTTGGACCAGCATGGATTAGTTGGGGTGAGTGGCCTGTTTCTGTGCTGTACCTTCTATGTAACAAGGCAAGAAGCATTGCTTGATTTAGTTCTGGGAGATGAAGGAAGGCAAATAACTGATGAAAGTAGGAGAGCAATTGGGGAATTAGTGACCTCAACATAGTTAGTTTCAATGTAAGAATAGAAAAGGTTAATGATGAGGCAAAGATAAGGGTGATGAAATGGAAAAAAGGCAAAGTTCGGTGAGATAAGAAGGGACTTGGCCTAAATTAACTGGGCAGAAATGTTGGCCAACGAGTTGATGGATCAACATTGCATAATCTACAAATATGAGATGGATGAAGCACAAAACAAATATATTCTTTGAGGTAATCGAAGAATAGTGTTGTGTAATAATGTAATAAAGCTGAAACTTAAAAGGGAGGTTTATGATAAAACTCAGGCTAACAATACAGAAGTAGTTGGGAGGTGGAAAGGGAGACCTGAAGGGCTAAAAGGGAATATGATAAAAGATGAGCAGATAATGTAATAGGAAATAGGGCTTTTATAAGCATATGAAAAGTAGAAGAATAGTTGGAGAGGGTAGGTCTGCTTGTAAAAAAAAATTGTACATGGAGATATCAAATATTTTGCTTTTTGTACCTAATGTGGAAGTGAGAATGTAGGTGTCCTGGAGAAAGATATGGGGCAATTGTTAGTTAGCTGTAGAACAGGAATTGGTTCTGAAAAAATTAGCAGAATGCAAGGTGGATAGGTCAATGATGGGATTCACCCTTGGCTGTTGAAAGAAATCAGAGAGGAGATAATGGAGGCGCCAACTGCAACTTTTCAATCCCTCTGACATATGCAAATTGCATCATGGGGCGTAGCGAATGTAAACTCTTTTTAGTTCAAGGAGGGGGAACTGAGTAACTACATGAAGAATGTTATTTGGGCAAAGTACTGCAAGGCCCCTGCTCCTGTGAAACCCTGCCCCAGGAAAGAGCTGGCGTCTACATGAGGAGAGTAAATTAGTAGCCATTGAGATTGATTGCTAATCAAAATTGAAGCTAGTTAAATGGTCAGTAGGATTTCTGAGACACTGAGATTAGCTGATTGACACTCATTTCTTTTCTATGAAAATTTCTACATTGTAATCTGAATGCAAAATAAGGAAAATTATCATTCATACTGCAACCTGCTAAATGTAAGCATTAAATGCAGCAGCATTTGTGTTGCCTGCAGCTTGCTGAGAGCTGTTGATACTATTGCTCGCCTCTGCTTCCAGAACAAAGTACGGCTGGGCCAAGATTTTTCTGCCTGGTACCATGTCAGATTGAGTTGCTCTGTATTAACTGCAGCTTCTCTGTTCGGTGGCACTGCATACAAAATCCTCATTATTGAGCGCTTGCAATGGCCTTATCGTCTAACAATGTTATCCACAGTCCAAAATGAACCAGGGGAGCAAATTGGATCGAGCTCCTTGGAGACAGCTGATGGGCAAGTTGGCAATAAACATACACTGTCAGAGTCGTGGGGAATTCAATCATTGGGTAGGCACCGGATTAAAAGATAAAGACAACAATTCTAACTGAGACTGAATACAACTGAAAGACGCCCTGAGTTGAAATGCCTGGGGAAAATGAAACCATTATGAATTGATATTGTTATTTTGATCGTGAATTCAGGATGCACTTTTTCACACACAAGGTAATGGAAATCTGGAACTCTTTCCCCCCCCCCCCCACAAATGATTGTGGATTCTGGGTCAATTGAAATTTTCAAGACTGAGATTGATTTTTGCTTTTTTGTTGGGAAAGGGTATCAAGGGAATGCCTCAATTTTAAAATTCTCATCTTTGTGTTCAATTTCCTCCACGGCCTCGTCCCTTCCATGTCTTTGTAACCTCCTCCAGCCCTACAACCCTCCAAGATCTCTGCACTTAGAAACATAGAAAATAGGAGCAAGAGCAGGCCATTTGGCCCTTCGGGCCTGCTCCGCAATTCAAAATGATCATGGCTGATCATCTAACTCAGTACCCTGTTCCCGCTTTTTCCCCATATCCCTTGATCCCTTTAGCATTAAGAAATATATCTTGGCTGTGCCTTCAGCTGCCTAGACCCTAAGCTCTGGAATTCCCTCCCTAAATCTCTTTGCCTCTCGACCCCTCTCCTTTTTATGATGCTCCTTAAAACCTACCTATTTGGCCAAGCTTATGATCATCTGTTCTAATATCTCCTTACGTCGCTCCTACGAAGCACCTTGGGACGTTTTACTACGTTAAAGGTGCTTATATAAATGCAAGTTGTTGCCAAAGGCAGGTGAATGGAGTTGAGGTACAGATCAGTGATCTGACTGAATGGCGGAACGGGCTCGAGGGGCTGAATGGCCAACTCCTGTTCCTATGGATCGATATTGTCTGGATACGCCGCAGCAATATATAGATTCAGAATCTAAACTAAGTCAGTAGTTAAGATTTAATTTAATCGCATCAGATAAACCTCTTTACCTAACATTTATTTTTCCTCGCTCTCTTTCCTGCTAATATTGGTGCAGAGTTATCTATAGTAATGCTAAGCTGCCACCCCAATGTTGATTTGCCACCAACTCTGTTGGTATAGTTTTGAGTGAATCTCTTTGTTCTCCAATGAAAACCGGTGGGAAAATTTAATTTGCAAATGACTAAATGTCCCAGTGGTAGAACTGTGGAAACAATGGAATCTGAATTAGGCAAACGTGTTCGGGTGTGGGGTCGGGGGGGGGGGGCAGAGAGAAATGGTAAGAATGTCAAGATGGTGGCAGGACAAGTTAAGAAGGCTGTTTTTTTAAAAAAAAGCATACAGGATCCTTGGCCAACCGAGGCATAGATTACAAAAGCAAGGAAGTTATGCTAAACTTTTATAAAACACTGGTTAGGCCCCAGCTGGAGCATTGTGTTCAATTCTGGGCGCCACACTTTAGGTAGGATGTCAAGGCCTTAGAGAGGGTGCAGAAGAGATTTACTAGAATGGTACCAGGGATGAGGGACTTCAGTTACATGGAGATACTGGAGGAGCTGGGGTTCTCCTTTTAGAGTGAAGATGATTAAATGGAGATTTAATAGAGATGTTTAAAATTATGAGGGGTTTGACACAGTAAATAAGGAGAAACTGTTTCCAGAGTACACAGATTTAAGGTAATTGGCAAAAGAATCAGTGGCGAGATGAGGAGAATTTTTTTTTAAGCAGTGAGTTGTGATCTGGAATAAACACAGAAAATGCTGGAGAAGCTTAGCAAGTCGGGCAGCATCTGTGGAGAAAGAAACAGTTAACGATTCAGGTTGAAGACCTTTCGTCAGAACTGGAAGATGTTAGAGTTTTTTTAAGCAAATACAGAGCCGGGAAAGGAGGGAGGGAGGGGAGGGGATGCAAGAACAAAAGTGAAGGTCTGTGATAGGGTAGAGGGCAAAGATGATTAAATGAAAAAAGGGATGATGGTGCAAGGCAAGGACGGTGGTAATGGGACAGGTTAAGAAACAAAAGATTGGTCAGGAGTAGCTGTAAATGGCAACAGCAGAACCATTACCAGCTCTTGCTGTCCGAAAAAATGGGAGCAGTGGTTATGATCTGAAGTTATTGAAATCGGTGTTGAGTCCGGAAGGTTGTAAAGTGCCTAAACGAAAGATGAGGTGCTGTTCCTCGAGCTTCGTTGGAACAGTGTAAGAGGCCGAGGACCAAGAGGTCAGAGTCGGACGGGAATTAAAATGGCCAACGACCGGCAGGTCAGGGTCACGCTTGTGGATAGAGTGGAGGTGTTTAGCAAAGCGATCTCCCAGTCTGCGTTTGGTCGCCCCAGTGTAGAGGAGACCGTATCGTGAGCAGTGAACACAGTATACTAACTTGAAAGAAGTACAAGTAAATCGCTGTTTCACCTGGAAGGAGGGTTTGGGGCCCTAAACGGTGGGAAGGTGAAGGGGCAGGTGTTGCATCTCCTGCGCTCGCGTGGGGAGGAGAGTGGGTGTTGGGGGTGATAGAAGAGTGGACCAGGGTATCACGGAGGGAGCGGTCCCTTCGGAAAGCTGGGAGGGGAGGGGAGGGGAAGGGAAGATGTTGGTTGCTTGCATTTAATTCCCCGTCCCACTCCCACTCTGACCTCTCTGTTCTCGGCCTCTTACTCTGTTCCAACGAAGCTCAGCGGAAGCTCGAGGAACAACACCTCATCTTTCATTTAGGCATGATGTGGAGATGCCGGTGATGGACTGGGGTTGACAATTGTAAACAATTTTACAACACCAAGTTATAGTCCAACAATTTTATTTTAAAATCCACACGCTTTCGGAGGCTTCCTCCTTCCTCAGGTGAATGTCAAGAAATCCTCGAACCTCTCATTTATAAATCACAAAACAATACCTGGTGATTACAGAAAGTCTTTTCAACTGCCCGTTGCCAAGGCAACCAAAGTGTTCAGACAGATAGGTGTTACCTACAGGGCCACCGAATATACAAACGGCCACAACAAAAAAAAAACAACAGAGAGAGAGAGAGAGAGAGAGGCAGAAACATCCGGAAGGAAAAGACAGCAATTGACCCATTATATTAAAAACAGATAACCTTTGTTCGCTGGTGGGGTTACGTGTAGCGTGACGTGAACCCAAGATCCCGGTTGAGGCCGTCCTCATGGGTGCAGAACTTGGCTATCAATTTCGGCTCGACGATTTTGCGTTGTCGTGTGTCTCGAAGGCCGCCCCATTTTTTTGGACAGCAGGTGCTGGTAATGGTTCTGCTGTTGCCATTTACAGCTGCTACTGACCAATCTTTTGTTTCTTTACTTGTCCCATTACCACCCTCCTTGTCTTGCACCCACATCCCTTTTTGTCATTTAATCACGCTTGTCCTCTATCTCGATCTTCCCTTTTGTTCTTTCCTTCGCCCCCCCCCCCCCCCCCCCCCCCCAGTCTTCTCTGGCTCTGTACTTGCTTAAAAGCTTAGCTCTTTAACATCTACCAGTTCTGACGAAAGGTCTTCGACCTGAATCATTAACTCTGTCTCTTTCTCCACAGATGCTGTCTGACTTACTGAGCTTCTCCAGCATTTTCTGTTTATATTTCAAATTTCCACAATCTGCAGTATTTTGCTTTTGAGTTACGATGTGGAATCAGATTCAATAATAACTTTCAAAAGGCAATTAGATAAATACTTGAAGGGGGAACAGTTTGCAGGGCAATGGGGAAAGAGCTTGGGGAGTGGGACTAATTTCTTTCATAGAGCCGGCACGGACACGATGGGCCAAAAAGACTCCTGTGCCGTATCAGTCCGTGGATTTACTTAAAGTATCCTTGTAGTTAAATTTCCTAATTGCCAACCTCTGCCGTGGAAAGAAAGCCCTGCAGGAATAAACAACTGTCCAAACGATGATTATCTCCCAGGTGTGAAGAATGACTGACTAGGGAAGTCAGAAGTGGTTTAATGATGTTTGCAGAATAAACTAATGAGAAACAAACTGACTACACTGAAACTTGTACCTTACGGAAGCTTACCATTTAAAGCAGTTTATCCTAGCTGGGTGAGAACTACCCTGTTCCGTGCTTTCTACAATGTGGAGGAAAGGCCTGATTGTAAGAAATTGATGGCTTAGCAGTTGGATAGGTGAGAATCCAATGTGGATATTCAAATACCTATTGGCAATAAAGTATGACCACCCTACTTACCATTTTGGGAGTTTGTAATAGCAGACCACAACAATAACTCGCATTTACATAGCATCTTTTAAGGTAGTAAAACCTCCCAAGGCACTTCATAGGAGTAGTTATCAAATAAAATTTGACACCAAACCCCATAAGGAGATATTAGGACAGATCAAAGCTCTGCAGTCCTGCCACATCCAGTTGTGAATGGTGGTGAACAGTTAAACAACTAACGAGAGGAGAAGGCTCTGTAAACATCCCCATCCTCAATAATGGCAGAGTCCAGCACGTGAGTGCAAAAGACAAGGCTGAAGCGTTTGCAACCATCTTCAGCCAGAAATGCCGAGTGAATGATCCATCTCGGCCTCCTCCCGATATCCCCACCATCACAGAAGCCAGACTTCAACCACTTCGATTCACTCCATGTGATATCAAGAAACGGCTGAGTGCACTGGATACAGCAAAGGCTATGGGCCCTGACAACATCCCGGCTGTAGTGCTGAAGTCTTGTGCTCCAGAACTAGCTACGCCTCTAGCCAAGCTGTTCCAGTACAGCTACACCACTGGCATTTACCCGACAATGTGGAAAATTGCCCAGGTATGGCCTGTCCACAAAAAGCAGGACAAATCCAATCCGGCCAATTACCGCCCCATCAGTCTACTCTCAATCATCAGCAAAGTGATGGAAGGTGTTGTCGACAGTGCTTTCAAGCGGCACTTACTCACCATTAACCTGCTCACCGATGCTCAGTTTGGGTTCCGCCAGGACCACTCGGCTCCGGACCTCATTACAGCCATGGTCCAAACATGGATAAAAGAGCTGGATTCCAGAGGTGAGGTGAGAGTGACTGCCCTTGACATCAAGACAGCATTTGACAGAGTTTGGCACCAAGGAGCCCCAGTAAAATTGAAGTCAATGGGAATCGGGAAAAACTCTCCAGTGTCTGGAGTCACACCTAGCACAAAGGAAGATGGTAGTGGTTGTTGGAGGCCAATTATCTCAGCCCCAGGACATTGCTGCAGGAGTTCCTCAGGGCAGTGTCCTTGGCCCAACCATCTTCAGCTGCTTCATCAATGACCTTCCCTTCATCATAAGGTCAGAAATGGGGATGTTTGCTGATGATTGCACAGTGCTCAGTTCCATTTGCAACCCCTCAGATAATGAAGCAGTCCGTGCCTGCATGCACAAGACCTGGATAACATCCAGGCTTGGGCTCATAGGTGGTAAGTAACATTTGCGCCTGGCAATGACCATCTCCAACAAGACACAATCTAACCACCTCCCCTTGACATTCAACGGCATTACCATTGCCGAATCCCCCCACCATCAACATCCTGGGGGTCACCATTGACCAGAAACTTAACTGGACCAGCCACATAAATACTGTGGCTACAAGAGCAGGTCAGAGGCTGGGTATTCTGTGGCGAGTGACTCACCTCCTGACTCCTCAAAGCCTTTCCACCATCTATAAGGCACAAGTCAGGAGTGTGATGGAATACTCCACTTGCCTGGATGAGTGCAGCTCCAACAACACTCAAGAAGCTCGACACCATCCAGGACAAAGCAGCCCGCTTGATTGGCACCCCATCCACCACCCTAAACATTTACTCCCTCCACCACCGGCGCACCGTGGCTGCAGTGTGTACCATCCACAGGATGCATTGCAGCAACTCACCAAGGCTTCTTCGACAGCACCTCCCAAACCCACAACCTCTACCACCTAGAAGGACAAGGGCAGCAGGCACATGGGAACAACACCACCTGCACGTTCCCCTCCAAGTCACACACCATCCCGACTTGGAAATAAATCGCTGTTCCTTCATCGTTGCTGGGTCAAAATCCTGGAACTCCCTACCTAACAGCACTGTGGGAGAACCTTCACCAGACGGACTGCAGCGGTTCAAGAAGACAGCTCACCACCACCTTCTCAAGGGCAATTAGGGATGGGCAATAAATGCTGGCCTTGCCAGCGACTCCCACATCCCATGAATGAATTTTAAAAAAAAGTGACCAAAAGTTTGCTCAAAGAGATAGGTTTTAAGAAGGAGAGGTTTAGGGAGGGAATTCCAGAGCTTAGAGCCTATGCAGCTGAAGGCATGGCTGCCAATGGTGGGGGTATGAAAATTGGGGATGTCCAAGAGGCCAGAAATGGAGGAGCGCAGAGATCTCTGAGGGTTGTAGGGCTGGAGGAGGTTACAGAAATAGGGAGGAGTGAAGCCATGTACGGATTTGAATAAAAGGATGAGAATTTTAATATTGAGGTGCTGCTGGACCGGGAGCCAATGTCGGTCAGCAAGCACAGGGGTGATGGGTGAACGGGACTTGGTGTGAGGTGCAATATGTCTGATGACTTTTTTTCATTTTAAAAACTGCTATAAAAGAATACATGCAGTAACTTAATGGAAGAGGTTGGGCATATTTTGGGATTTTTGGACATGACTACTTTTGGTGGTAGCTGGGAGTTAACCGTTTTGTCCTGCTGACTTATCTTTGAGATTAATTTTTCTTTAAATATGCCTGTTACTCGAGTGAGGAAAAAACCCACAATTCATTCATTCATTCAGGACTTTTAACAATCAGACTCATGTTATAGTGGTAACCACATTATTCACCTTTGCTTCCTTTATTCAAATTCATGTCACATGCATATTTGTAAATTCTGACTTCCCCTATATGGGGTTCTAATTATTTATTTAAGGTGTACTTGCTGTAACACTTTCCCATCACATTACTTATTATTACATGTTGGTTATATTTTAAAACATGCCTATTTATTGTACTTGTACTATTTATTGTACTAAGGCCGGACAGGTTGCGCCTCAATGGAGCTGGGGCCAATGTCCTCGCAGGGAGGTTCGCTAGTGCTGTGGGGGAGGGTTTAAACTAATTTGGCAGAGGCGTGGGCACCAGGATGTAGCAATAGAAAGGAGAAACTAGGGGCACAAAGGATCGGGAGAGAAAAATATCACTAATGCAAGTAATAGTACAGTATTAGGTGGGATCAGACTAAGATAGTAAAAGAAAGTCTAAGACTGGTTTGCAGTGCATGTGTGTAAACGCACCTGGTAAATAAAGTTAGTGAGCTGCAGGCGCAAATAGCCACGTGGGAATAAGATGTTGTGGCGATAACGGAGACCTGGCTCAAAAAAGGCAGGATTGAGTACTAAGTATTTATGGATAAAAGGTGTTCAGGAAAGATGGGAGGGTGGCAGTATTGGTTAAGGAGAATATTGCAGCGCAGGAGAGAGAGGGGTCAAGGACCGAATCTATTTGGTTCGAGTTAAGAAACAATAGAGGTGCTATTACACTACTGGGTGTATTCTATAGGCCACCAACTAGTGGGAAGGATATAAAGGAGCAAATTTGCAGGGAAATTAGAGAGGTGCAAAAGCTATAGAGTAGTGATAACTGGGGACTTCAACTACCCTAATATAGACTGGGATAATAATAATATAACTGGCAGAGAGGGGGAGGAATTTTTGAAACATGTCCAGGATAACTTTCTTGACCAGTACGTTTCCGGCCCAATGAGGAAGGAAGCATTGCTGGACTTGGTTCGAGGGAATGAGGTGGGCCAAGTGGAGCAAATGTCAAGGGGAGAGCATTTAGGGAGCAGCGATCATAGTATCATAAGGTTTAGAATAGCTGTGGAAAAGGACACTGACCACTCAAAAGTAAAAATACTCAATTGGAGGAGGGCCAATTTCAATGGGATGAGAACAGATCTGGCCCGGGTAAATTGGAATCAAAGATTGGCAGGCAAAACTGTAATTAAACAGTGGGCGGCCTTTAAGGAGCAGATGGTTCGGCTACAGTCTAGGCACATTCCCACGAGGGAGAACGGTAGGGCAACTAAAGCCAGAGCTCCCTGGATGACAAAAGAGATAGAGAGTAGGATGAAAGGGAAAAAAGGGGCGTATGACAGATGTCAGGTTGATAACACAAGTGAGAACTAGGCAGAATATAGAAAGTTCAGAGGGGAAGTGAAAAAGGAAATAAGAAGGGCAAAGAAAGAGTACGAGAACAGACTGGCGGCCAACATAAAAGGGAATCCAAAAGTCTTCTACAGACATGTTAACGAGTAGTAACAGGAGGGTTGGGGCCGATTCGGGACCATAAAGGAGATTTACTCGTGGAGGCAGAGCGGATGGCTGAGGTACTAAATGAGTACTTTGCATCTGTCTTTACCAAGGAAGAAGATGCTGCCAGAGTCTCAGTAAAGGAAGATGTAGTTGAGATACTGGATGAGCTAAACATTGATAAAGAAGAGGCACTTGAAAGGCTAGCCGTACTTAAAGTACCCGGTCCGGATGGGATGCGTCCTAGGTTGTTTGAGCAATTTACTGTTTTCTCACTAAAATAACTGCATATGGTGACACTGCTATTCCCGGCCAGAATGGAGATGATTGGTTAATTCCCCCATCAATCATGCTTGGAGACCTCACTACTGTAAGTGACTGGGATTGGTTTTATGCACATAATTTGTATTATGTAACTATCCACTCTCTGCATTTTGCTGGAGAAATCATCTTGTTTTTATCGGGAGAATGTTGCTGCAGTTTTGGTTACGAGTTCTGTTTGTGGAGTTCATAATGACTCTTTTTAAATAGACTGTTTGCTATAGGGCACTGTTTAAATAAACTCTGTTTGCAGTAAAATAGGCTGTTTGCTGTGAGTCCTGCCATGAGTCCTGCCCCTGCCTCGCCAGGAACGCAATCCCATATTTGGCAATCCCCCCCCCCCATGTTCCCAGGCTCTGCCAGTACCATCCCAGTGCCACCCGTGCCCCAAAACCTTCATTTTCCACCCCCTCCCCTCTCAGCACTTTGTCACTTGGCCTCTGATCTACAATTTCCACAAAGTTGTGGACATTATTAATTTGAATCCAAAATATCTGTTAACGTTTCTATAATACTTGGTAATAAAGACACATTTCTACTTATTCAATCACCATGTCCTCCGCAGCACTAACAAAAATAGATTGGCTGGTCGTTCATGTCGTTTGCTGTTTGAGATTTTGCAGTGTGCATGTTTCAGCTCAGTGGGTAGCACGCTCTCCTCGGAGTCAGAAGGTCGTGGATTCAAGTCCCACTCCAGAGACTTGAGTGCATAATCTAGGCTGAGACCCCAGTGTAGTGATGAGGGAGTGCTACACTGTCGGAGGTGCCGTCTTTCGGATGAGATGTGAAACCGAGGCTCCGTCTGCCCTCTCAGATGGACGTAAAAGTTCCCGTGGCGCTATTTCAAAGAAGAGCAGGGGAGTTCTTCCCGGTCTCCTGGCCAATATTTATCCCTCAACCAACACCACTAAAAAAAATTATCTGGTCATTTATCACTTGCTGTTTGTGGGCCTTTGCTGTGCGCAAAACGGTTGCCACAGTGACTATGCTGGAAAAAAAAGTACTTAATTGGCTATAAAGCGCTTTGGGACGTCCTGAAGTTGTGAAAGACGTAGGTCTTTTTTTCATATGTGGGTAAATTCAGCAGGCCAATAACAATAGTGTCCACTTCAAAAAAATAATTGATTGGATATGTTGAAGCACCTTGGGCCTTCCTGAGGGACATCATTAGGTGCTATATAAATCCATTTTTTTTCTCTCAGAAGATAGGAGTAGGAGTAGGCCATTCAGCCCCTCGGCTGCTCCGCCATTCAATTAGTTAATGGCCGATCTGTATGTCAACTCCATTAAATAACGTCTTGGCTCCATATCCCTTGATATTCTTACCCAACAGAAATCTATCGATCTCAGTCTTGAAAATTTTAATTGCCCCCACCCCCCCGTCGGCATCCACAGCCTTTGATTTTTTTTCCACTATTCTTTATGTGAAAAAGTGTTTCCTCATTTCATTCCTAAAAGACCTAGCTCTAATTTTAAGATTGTGCCACCTTTTCTGGATTCCCCCACCAGAGGAAATAGTTTCTCTATATCTCACCCATCAAATCCCTTTATAATTTTAAACACCTCAATTAGGTCAACTCTCACCCTTCTAAACTCAAGGAAAAATTAAGCCAAGTTTATGCCACCTGTCCTTATAATGGATGCATCTTGCGTACCATCTTGCTGTGCCTCCTGGGGTTTAAGAACAGTAGGAAATAAAAACGATGTGCCTAGGTAACGGAATATTTTAGAATGATATAGGCCATTTATTTGTGGTTTTCGCAGAATAATGGACAGTGGCAGTATTTGATCTCCGAAGTATTGATAAAATCACAGAATGCCTCGGAATAAGTGAAATTTGACTTTTTCAGTCGCTGTAGAGAAATGGTCATGATAACATGTTACGTATTATGTCTTAACACTGCCATCCACAGTTATAGATTAGCCCCAAGATAAAACAAAAGCAAACCTAATTAGCTGTCTTTATTTGGGTGACTGGTATGGACAACTGTGGCACCTTGTTCTTTCCTTCGCACGGTCAGCTCACCCCCTCCTGCAATAGTTTTTTGCCCATGCTCGGTGTCTTTTTTTTAAAAAAAAGTTTCTCTTCCATTGGTGGATGTTCAGTCATTGAGCATATTCAAGGCTGAGATAGATAGATATTTGGACTCTAGCGGAATCAAGGGATATGGGAATCGGGTGGGAAAGTGGAGTTGAGATAGAAGATCAGCCATGATCGTCTTGAATGGCGGAGCAGGCTCGAAGGGCTTGTCTGGCCTACTCCTGCTCCTTTTTCTTATGTTGTGTCCATTGGTCACCTATTGACATTTTGTTTGAAGTGCACAGGGTTTGGGAGAGGCTGGTGCTTATTTCATAGCCGATGAGCACTGGACTGGGTTGAGTTGGACCTCGGTTAACTTGAATCATTTAGTATCTCAAAAAAGGCGTTTCATCACCAGAAATAATCTAATCACAAAGTATATCAGTGTGCCAGAATGGTCCTCCCTACCCAGGCGTGTTGCATAAGGATCTCATTGAAAATAATGGGTCCTGTCTTACTAGGGATCTTCTTTTGGATGAGGGAAGGACATCTGAAATCTTCTACATTCTCATGCTTCATTAGAATTTTTCTAGTTTCATTTGTTAACATTACACTGTCATCTCAATAACTTCTAAATACAAAATTAATAGAAGCTCTTTCATCAGATACCGTGCACGTTTTGCCTGGGCCCACTCGGGAATGATCCAACATGCTGCACCCCAGAATAATGCTCGTCCAACATGGATGAGCAGAAATTTCCTCCAGTTAAATATTGGAAAGACCAAAGCCATTGTCTGCTGTCCCCGCCACAAACTCTGTTCCCGAGCCACCGACTCCATCCCTCTCCCATAACCTGAGGCCGATCCAGACCGTTTGCAGCCATGGCGTCCTATTTGACCCTGAGCTGATCTTCGGACCCCATATCCTTTCCATCACAAAACTTTCACCTCCACAACATTACCCACCTCCACCTCTACTTGCTTTTGACCCCTCCAGACAACTACAGTGGAACCTGCAAAAACGGACACTCTCAAAAAAAAAAATAAACAGACACTTAGAGAGACCCAAATAACTTGCATGGTAAAATGTACAAGAACCACTCTGAAACCTCGGACACTCACATTATGAACTATGGACAGCCTTCAATGCACCAAGTCTATTTACAACTTAAAACATGGGACACAGCCTGTTGCAGAGCTGGTGTATCTGAAACTTTATCTGAGTTGGTATCACTGGCCCTTCCCCTTGCAGCTTGCTTCCTTTCTGCCCTCAAATTCTCATGTGGTCAGTGTGAGGTGGCAGCAGGTTCTGTCAAAGAAACGGCTTTTGAGGAATGGGGAGCTCATTACCCAGCGTGCACAGCGGGAGAGAAACCTCTCTATTTCTGGGATTGAATGCTTGCACGGCTCTGTCCCAGGGATAGAGCGGTTTCTCTGCCGCTATGGATGCTGGGTAAAGAACTTTCCATTCTACTGAGAATTTTTACAGTACATACAATGGCCATTTTGAAAATAAGGACAACTCCAAAAAAAGACAGCTGATGCCAGTCCCTAAGGTGACTGTAACTTACAGGTTTCACTGCACTCCAATGCTCTCATGGCCAGTCTCCCACCCTCCATCCTGTGGCCACCATGTTTTCTGGGCAACTTGGGATGGGCAATAAATGTCAGCCTTCCCCACATCAAGTTGGTGATCAGAACTGCCAAATTAGAAAGAAAAAAAGAAGAAAGACTTGCATTTCTATAGCGCCTTTCATGACCTCAGGATGTCCCAATGCGCTTCACAGTCAATGAAGGACTTTTGAAGCAAGGGCCCACAAATAGCAATGTGATAGTGACCAGATAATCTGTTTGTGATGTTTGGGGGATAAATGTTGGCCAGGACACTGGGGAGAACTCCTCTGCTTCTCTTCAAAATAGTTTCATGGGATATTTTATGTTCACCTGAGAGGTCAGACGGGGCCTCGGTTTAGCGACTCATCTGAAAGATTGCACCTCTGACCGTGCAGCACACCATTACTGGACTGGAGTGTCAGCCTGGATTTTGTGCTCAAGTGCCTGGAGTGGGACTTGAATCACAACTTTGACTCTGAGGCAAGAGTGCTACCAACTGAACCATGGCTGACGGCTGAAATTAGGAGCAGTTTTAAGCTCTGGGGCATGGTGTTCTATATTTTCAAAATGCCTCTTTTTTTTTCATGTTGAATTCCTGTAGAAGTGTAAAACAATAGGCTATCTTAAATTAATTTGTAAATATTGAACTGTTAATCAAATTTTAGTCTTTGCATACTACAAGAATGTTTGTTAAAACCATAAAGCAATATTGACAATTGAATCCCTGTAGTCTGACTGACGGGAAATTATTGAAGACTGTTATGGGCTCAGGTTACAAGGATGTCTGGCTCTGTTGATGATCTGAAATGAGATGAACAGAATGCTTACAGACCACTTTGTATCTGTCTAAGCACAAGCATAAATCACTGGTTAGGCCCCAGCTGGAGTATTATGTCCAATTCTGGGCACCACACTTTAGGAAGGATGTCCAGGCCTATGAGAGGGTGCAGAGAAGATTTACCAGAATGATCCCAGGGATGAAGGACTTCAGTTATGTGGAGAGACTGGAGAAGCTGGGATTGCTCTCCTTAGAGCAGAGAAGGCTAAGGGGAGACTTAATAGAGGAGTTCAAAATCATGAAGGGTTTTGATGGAGTTAATGAGGAGAAACTGTTCCCACTGGCAGAAGGATTGGTAACCAGAGGACCTAGATTTAAGATAATTGGCAAAAGAGCCAGAGATGAGGAGAATTTTTTTTACGCATTGAGGTATGATCTGGAATGTACTGCCTGCAAGGGTGGTGGAAGCAGATTCAATAATTACTTTCAAAAGGGATTTGGATAAAGGGAGAAAAGTGCAGGGCTATGGGGAAAGAGTAGTGGAGTGGGATTAATTGGATAGTTCTTTCAAAGAGCCGGCAACCAGGCATGATGGGCCGAATGGTCTCCTGTGCTGTAACATTCTATGATGTCTCTTGCCAAAGAATTTTCTCCAGCAAGTTTCCCCAATAATTTGTTTTAGGACTGAGAACACTGTGTGCTTATTTAAATACTTACCTGATTTCGACAAACAGGTTTGGTAAAAATGCTTGTTGGGTGGGGCACTGTTTCATTATCCGTGTCTGTCAAATTTCCGCAGATTTAGGAAAATGGCAAATTATTTGAAAAGTTAGAAAATTCTAGTCAGTGTTGATGACCCTTCAACATAGTACATCACTACAACAACTTGCATTTATATAGCGCCTTTAATGTAGAAAAACGTTCCAAGGCGCTTCACAGAGGGGCGATTAGAAATAAATGGACGCTGAGCCAAAGCAGGAGATATTAAGGAGGGTGAACAAAAGCTTGGTCAAAGAGGTGGGCTTTTAAGGATGGTCGTAAAGGAGGAAAGGGAGGTGGAGAAATGCAGAGGCTTAGACAGGAAATTCCCAAGTGTGGGGCCTAGGTGGCTCAAGGCAAGGTGGGGGGTTGGGGGTGCACGAGACCAGTCAGAGGGATGTAGAGTTTGGGTGGGGGGGGGGAGATTTGTTCTTGCGATGTGGACAAGGCTGATATTTATTGCCCATCCCAAGTGACCCACAATATGTCATGATGGGCAGAGGCTGGAAGTGAGAGGCTGGCCAAGACCACATTGAAGTTGTCAAGTCTGGAGGTGGCATTGGCAAGAATGAGGGTTCCAGCATTAGATGGACTGAAGCAGACGTGGAGGTGGAAGTCTTTGTGCTGGAGAAGATATGGGGTCAGAAGCTCGGCTTGGTCATATCAGACGACGAGATTACGAACAGTCTGAGAGTGGCTGGGGAGGGAGATGGAATTGGTGGCTAGGGAACAGAGTTTGTGGTGGGAGCCGAAGAAGATAGCTTTGGTCTTTCCACTGTTTAGCTTGAGGAAATTGCGGCTCATCCAAGACTGAATGCCGAACAAATAGTCTGACAGCACCGAGGAGGTGGAGAGAGTTGGTGGAGAGGTGGAGCTGGGTGTAATCAACGTACGTATGGAAGCTGACCCCATGTCTGTTAAGTGCTATTCAGAAAATGCAGTGTGCTGGGTTAAGGGCCAAAATGTGGTTAAAGTCTAAATCTGCTGCACAGGAGAGTGAAGAGGCATTGCTGCCTAGATTGAGACAGATGCAAAATTGATCCAAATAATCAGTGTCCTGGCCAATATCTACCCCTCAACCAACATTCACTTTTTAAAAAAACATTATCTGGTCATTATCTCATTACTGTTTGTGGGCCCTTGCTGTGTGCAAATTGGCTGCTGCATTTCCTACATCACAACAGTGACTACACTTCAAAAAGTACTTCATTGGCTGTGAAATGCTTTGGGACATTCTGAGGTTGTGAAAGCCGCTGTTTACATCGTATGGTCTTTTTCTTTCTTTTGGAGGCACCAAGGTAGAAAATGTAGATTTCTGCCATGCAATTTAGCTTTGCTGCAAACTGCAATAAAAGTTTTGCTGTTCACACAAATCATTAGGCAATTCACAGTACTGATGGAGTGCTTGCGACACCTCACAAACCTTCAGCTACAAGTGAAAGAACAAATAACACCATCCAACCTCCTTAAATTGGGTGAAAGAGACTGACAAGACATGACACCTCATTTTTATTCTCTTGCATTATTGGCGTGAGGGGATTCTTTAAATACAGTGGGTGAAGAAATAAATGAAATCATAGGTTTGTGTAGGTTGAACAAAATTAGTTGAATTTTTTCTTTAGCGAGCATCAAGTGTGGTCCATGTATGAATGCTTTGAACCAAATTCCTAGGGACGTTTCCCTTAATACCCTCACCTAACAAAAATCTATTGATCCCAGTCTTGAAAGTTTCTAATTGTCCCCCAGCATCCACAACCTTTTAGGGAAATAGTTTACAGATTTGCACTACCCTTTGTGTGAAAAAGTGCTTCCTGATTTCACTCCTGAATGGCCTGGATCTAATTTTAAGGTTCTGCCCTTTGCTATTTTAGTAGAGATGTTAACCTATTTACATTAAAATGCAGCAACGTCAACATTGAAATGGGTATTAAGGGATATGGAGCAAAGGTGGGTTGAGGTACAGATCAGCCATGATCTAACTGAATAATGGAACATGCCTTGAGGGGCTGAATGGCCTACTCCTGTCCCTATTAAATAGTGCACAAAGGAATTTGCCACAAATTGTACATTAATATTGCTTCGAGTGATTGCCAAGCTGTAGTCTCCTTAGAAGAAAGGTGCTGTTAGCATGAGTTTAGCAACAATTCGTGTGTAGAGTTAAATACTTGAGATTATGCCGTGTTAGCTTGATTCTGCCGTGAAGTGTTGCCATAACTACTCTTTTCTAAACTCTAGTTGATGCCCTGAGACATCAGTAAATACATTTTTTTAAAAAGCAGCAGAGTTGAAGTGTTCAGTTAAGGCAGGGGGATCATATGAGTCTGTCTCTGGCAATCAGTGGTCCTGAATAGTGTTAATTTGCATCAGTTTTAATCCAACTCCCGGAACCTCTGTTGTATCATATTGTGTGGCTTTAACATCATGATATTTGTACTTTAGTTTGACCTGGGTTATTTAATATGACTGAGAAACATCAGTCCATGTTCTACATAGAGTTACATAGTCTACAGCACAGAAACTGGCCATTTGGCTCAACTGGTCTATACTGGCGTTTATGCTCGACATGAGCCTCCTCCCACCCCTCTTCATCTCACCCTATCAGCATATTCTTCTATTGCTTTCTCCCTCATGTGTTTATCTGGCTTCCCCTTAAATGCATCTATGCTATTCACCTCAACTACTCCTTGTCGTAGCGAGTTCCACGTTCTAACCACTCTCTGGGTAAAGAAGTTTCGCCTGAATTCCCTATTGGATTTGTTAGTGACTATCTATCTTATATTTATGACCTCTAGTTTTGGACTCTCCCAAAAGTTATATTCTACGATCGTGATTCAACAAATGTTGACCTGCCTCATAATTTAATCAGTGTAATCCAGATTAATTTGCTCTGTAGGATCTCTTCCCCAGCACTCCTGGTTTCACACAGTTTAGCATTTCTACTTTGTAGTGGTTCATGTGTTCATTTTTTAATTCTCTTTTGTGATGCTCTCGAGAATATTTTGGGAAATTTAATTTCTGAATCGCTTGCAGAATATTACTGATGCATAGGTTACCATCTGGGTACTTGTTGCGAGTATGGCCACTGAAGACTAAAACTGATCTCATGAAATTCTCCAGGAAAGATACACTACAGAAATACAGCTTAATTGAAAATGTGAGTGTAATTTAGCTACCTATTTATGTATCACTAGAATCTTATTTTCACGTCAGGCTTCCTTTCTGTTACTGCTGGTCAGCAAAAATGATTGTTTATATCCAGTGCACAATTTTGAATGCCACTTTTTTTTTGTATATGTATATAATTTCCTTTTATCAATTTTCCTTTGCAAATTTTCTCCCATCCCTTCCTCGCCTGTCTCCTTGTGGTTATGGTTCCGCAGACACTTTTTCCGTTAACCTGCCGAAGTGCCCGTTGTACGTGCACCTGCCTTGACGATGGATATTGGGGGAGCAGATTCTGATCCTGGCCTCACCTGACTGCATCCCATATACACACCATCCAGCTAGAAAGAAAGGAATATACCTTTACCCAACAAAAATCTATCAATCTCAGTCTTGAAAAATCCAATTGACCCCCAGCATCTACAGCCTTTTTGGGGAAGAGAATTTCAAATTTCCACTACCCTTTGGGTGAAAAAGTGCTTCCTGATTTCACTCCTGAACGACCAAGCTCTAATTTTAAGGTGATTCCCCCGCCAGAGGAAATAGTTTTTCTCTCTCTCTACTCTTATCGAATCCCTTTGACATTTTAGACATCTCAATTAGATCACCCCTCAACGTTCTAAACTCTGATGCAACCTCTCCTCATTATTTAACCCTTTAAGTCCAGATATCGTATTGGTAAATCCGCTGCAGAGGCTGAGATCCTAAAGCAATTTGCGTTGACGTGAAGCAGAAACTGTTCTTGCACTGACACAAACCGTGTGGTATAACCAGCCTATAATTTATTTTATCTTGATTGGCAGATATCGTCGGGCAGTTGCGTGCAGAGTTCAAATTGATAACTTGAGCTCTTTCTGCTCTTTTTTTTTTGTTAGCACCTGATGTTGGAGCAGTATTGAGTAACGCTGCTAGGTGAACTTGAAACTCAAACCTTGCTCCTGTCCTGACTGAAACAAAACTGAAATGGGGATGAGGGGGCGGACATATGAGGAGAGGTTGAGTAGATTGGGACGCTACTCGTTGGAGTTCAGAAGAATGAGAGGCGATCTTATTGAAACATATAAGATTGTGAGGGGGCTTGATCGGGTGGATGCGGTAAGGATGTTCCCAAGGATGGGTGAAACTAGAACTAGGGGGCATAATCTTAGAATAAGGGGCTGCTCTTTCAAAACTGAGATGAGGAGAAACTTCTTCACTCAGAGGGTAGTAGGTCTGTGGAATTTGCTGCCCCAGGAAGCTGTGGAAGCTACATCATTAAATAAATTTAAAACAGAAATAGACAGTTTCCTAGAAGTAAAGGGAATTAGGGGTTATGGGGAGCGGGCAGGAAATTGGACATGAATTTAAATTTGAGGTTAGGATCAGATCAGCCATGATCTTATTGAATGGAGGAGCAGGCTCGAGGGGCCGATTGGCCTACTCCTGCTCCTGCTCCTATTTCTTATGTTCTTATGAAAGATACTGAGACTGAGCCACATGGCAGGTTCATATTTTTACTTATGCAAAAATAGCTGCCCTGCCCACAGCATCTCATTATTAAACTGTAACACATGGTGTGGGTGTTGCTGGCAAGGCTGGCATTTATTGCCCATCTCTAGTTGCCCCTTGAGAAGATGGTGGTGGACCGCATTCTTGAACCGCTGCAGTCCGTGTGGTGAAGATGTTCCTACAGTGTTGTTAAGTCGGGAGTTCTAGGATTTTGACCCAGCGACAATGAAGGAACGACCGATATATGTCCATCGGGATGGTGTGTGTGACTTGGAGGGCAACTTGGAGGTGGTGGTGTTTCCAAGCACCTGCTGTCCTTGTCCTTCTAGGTGGTAAAGGTCGCGGGTTTGGGAGGTGCTGCTGAAGAATCCTTGGCGAGTTGCTGCAGTGCATCCTGTAAATGGTGTACACTGCAGCCACTCAGTGCACCGGTGGTGGAGGGAGTGGATGATTAGGCTAGTGGGTGAAGTGCAGATCAAGCGGGCTGCTTGAAAATTTCAGTTAGTGTACCTGTGTATATTTGCAATTTAAGAAAGCTGTGCATTCAATATTTCTTTTTGTGGATTTGCTACCTTCAGTCTCCCTACGAGGCGCAGAAGAAACCTGTCGGCAGCCTGGTTTGCTCCAATGATGGTTAGAGTTTACAGTGAGAGTACTGTTGTGGGAGCTTGCTGCCTGCTTAAACCTCTATTCGATTTTTCCATAGAACAGCAGGAAGAGTTATTGAACATAGGAACAGGAGAAGGCCATTCAGCCCCTCGAGCCTGCTCCGTCATTCAATTAGATCTTGGCTGATCTGTACCTTTGCTCCATATTCCTTGATGCCATTACCCAACAAAAATCTATCGTTCTCAGTCTTGAAAATGTCAATTCACCTGCAGCATCCACAGCTTTTTGGAGGAGAGTTCCAGATTTCCACTACCCTTTGTGTGAAAAAGTGCTTCCTCATTTCACTCCCAAAAAAAAGCCTAGCTCTAATTTTAGGATTGCTCCGCCTTGTTCTGGATTCCCCCAACCAGAGGAACAGTCTCTCTGTATCGATCCTATCGAATTACTTCGATTAGATCACCCCATAACCATCTAAACCCAAGGGAATACAAATCAAGTTTATGCAACCTGTCATCGTAATTTAAATCTTTAAGCCCTGGTATCATTTTGATGAATCGGCTTTGTACCCCCTCCAAGAGCAATATATCTTTCCAGAGGTTCAGTGCCCAAAACTGAACGCAGTACTCCAGATCACCACCTCCCCTTTGTATTCCAGCCCCTTTCGAAATAAAGGCTAACATTCTATTGGCCTTTTTGATCACATTTGGCTGTGCACGAGCTTTGTGATTTGTGTACCTGGACACCCAAATCCCTTTGCACCTCCACAGCTCCTAGTCTCACCATTTAATAATATATTCAGATTTGTCTTTCTCCGATTCAAAGTGGATGACTTCACACTTCCCCACATTAAACTTAATCTACAGTGTGTTACCACATCTGTTAAGCCTGTGTTTCACTTGCATATAGCATAGATGTTTGGGCCAATGGCCTCCCACGTTGCAATGTGCCTGAGCCAGCTTTTTGCTAAAGCAATCCCAAACTAATCCCACTGCCCCACGCTCTGCCCAGAACCTTTGTAGCTTCCTCTGCTTCAAATATTTATCCAAGACCACTCTTGGAGTACTGTGAACAGTTCCGGTCTCCATATTAGAGAGTGGTAACAATGTGGAACTTGCTGCCATTAGGAGTAGTTGAAGCAAATAGCATAGATGCAGTAAAGGGGAAGCTAGATAAACACATTTAAGGGAGAAAGGAATACAAGGGTATGCTGATAGGGTTGGATGAAGTAAGGAGGGAGGAGGCTTGTGTGGAGCATAAATGCTGGCACAAACCAGTTGGGCTGAATGGCCTGTTTCTGTGCTGTAGACTCAATGTAATTTTTCCTTAAAAGATGCAGTGGTTTCTGCCTTAACCCACTCCCTGTGGCAAACCATTCCATGCTCCGACAATCCTCTGTGTAAAGAAATTTCTCTTAACTGCTCTCCTCTCTGGTGATGGCTTACAACTTGATGAAACCTTTTTAAATGTTATCTATCTAGTCTGGATTTATTATCTTTAGAATTGGACATTTTTCTGCTTTTATTAATCTAATTTCAGTTCCAATGATGCAGCTTAATCATTCTCCAATTCTCACCAATTTTATGTTGCTATCTGAATACCTCTATTAGATTAGAAAGAAAGAATTTGCATTTATATCACGCCTTTCACAACCTCAGGACATCAAAATATCCGAGCTTCAAAATGTGACCTTTTGCTGCTCCCTCCCCCCATTTTCATGCAGCTGCCAATCGTATAAATACTTCCAGATCAGAGGGTGCAGTCAGGGAACTTGCTGTCATTGACTGGGGATACAACGATCCGCCAGATGTGAGGAGAGGAAATTCCCCCCCCGTGGTGGAGAGCTTTGGGAACCAAGGGTCAGTAGGATTAGTTACGGTTTAGTCTAGCAAAGAGCTGGCACAGGCACAATGGGCCAAATGGCCTCCTACGTTGTAAACCTTTATGCTATATGCGCCTCTCTGTCTGGGAGCAATGCAAGCACACAGCTCTCTCTCACCACCAATTTAGCAAATATTGGCTAAATTCTAATGTCACACAACTGCTCGATTGACTCCCTGTTAACCAAGGTTACAAATGATGTTTAAATTAAAAATGGAACGCCTGGGAACTTTAAAATTGGCTTTGGGAGAGTTGCTCACTTCACACGAGCCCTCCAAAGGTATTTTTAGTTGATTAGCAAATAACCTATTTGGTTAGTGAAAAGCATGCGTGTACACGTGTAGTATGTCCAGCTGAGTTGGGCAACTCTATATTGTTTGTTAGATCCGTCAGTTAGTTCCCGCGCTAAATTGATTGTTCAGTCAATGTTATTCCGTAATCCGAACAGTTAAGAACATAAGAAATAGGAGCAGGAGTAGGCCAATCGGCCCTTCGAGCCTGCTCCGCCATTCAATAAGATCATGGCTGATCTGATCCTAACCTCAAATCGAAATTCATGTCCAGTTTTCTGCCCGCTCCCCGTAACCCCTAATTCCCTTTACTTCTAGGAAACTGTCTATTTCTGCTTTGAATTTATTCAATGATTTGGCTTCCACAGCTTCCTGGGGCAGCAAATTCCACAGACCTACCACCCTCTGAGTGAAGAAGTTTCCCCTCATCTCAGTTTTGAAGGAGCAGCCCCTTATTCTAAGATTATGCCCCCTAGTTCTAGTTTCACCCATCCTTGGGAACATCCTCACCGCATCCACCCGATCAAGCCCCCTCACAATCTTATACGTTTCAATAAGATCGCCTCTCATTCTTCTGAACTCCAATGAGTAGCGTCCCAATCTACTCAACCTCTCCTCATATGTCCGCCCCCTCATCCCCGGGATTAACCGAGTGAACCTTCTTTGTACTGCCTCGAGAGCAAATATGTCTTTTCTTAAGTATGGAGACCAAAACTGTGCGCAGTATTCCAGGTGCGGTCTCACCAATACCTTATACAACTGCAGCAATACCTCCCTGTTTTTCTATTCTATCCCCCTAGCAATAAACGCCAACATTCCGTTGGCCTTCTTGATCACCTGCTGCACCTGCATACTAACTTCTTGATTTTCTTGCACTGGGACCCCCAGATCCCTTTGTACTGCATTACTTTCCAGTCTCTCGCCATCAAGATAATAACTTGCTCTCTGTTTTTTTCCTGCCAAAGTGCATAACCTCACATTTTCCAACATTGTATTGCATCTGCCAAATCTCCACTGATTGGCACTGATGTTACCAACTTAATGTTCTTCAGTGAAAAACAGGCTGACTCATAACTATTCTTTTGACAACTTGCATTTATATAACTCCTTTAACATAGTAAAACAGCCCAAGGCGCTTCACACGAGTGTAATCAGACAAAATTTGACACCGAGCCACATGAGATGTTAGGACAGGTGACCAAAAGCTTGGTCAAAGAGAACATAAGAACATAAGAAATTGGAGCAGGAGTAGGCCAATCGGCCCCTCGAGCCTGCTCCGCCATTCAATAAGATCATGGCTGATCTGATCCCAACCACAAATCTAAAGAACACAAGAAGTCGGAGCAGGACCCGGCCACACAGCCCCTGGGCCCTCTCCGCCACCCACAGGGCATTGACCGATCCGAACTCAGCTTCATGTCCAATTTCCTGCCCGCTCCCCATAACCCCTAATTCCCTTTACTTCTAGGAAACTGTCGATTTCTGTTTTAAATTTATTTAATGATGTAGCTTCCACAGCTTCCTGGGGCAGCAAATTCCACAGACCTACCACCCTCTGAGTGAAGAAGGTTCTCCTCATCTCAGTTTTGAAAGAGCAGCCCCTTATTCTAAGATTATGCCCCCTAGTTCTAGTTTCACCCATCTTTGGGAACATCCTTACCGCATCCACCCGATCAAGCCCCTTCACAATCTTATATGTTTCAATAAGATCGCCTCTCATTCTTCTGAACTCCAATGAGTAGAGTCCCAATCTACTCAACCTCTCCTCATATGTCCGCCCCCTCATCCCCGGGATTAACCGAGTGAACCTTCTTTGTACTGCCTCGAGAGCAAGTATGTCTTTTCTTAAGTATGGAGACCAAAACTGTATGCAGTATTCCAGGTGCGGTCTCACCAATACCTTATATAACTGCAGAGGTAGGTTTTAAGGAACGTCTTGAAGGAGGAGAGAGAGGTGGAGAGGTTTGGGGAGGGAATTCCAGAGCTTAGAGTCTAGACAGCTGAAGGCAAGTCCGCCAATGGAGGAGGTCTGAGAGTTGTAGGGTTGTAGGTTATAGAGATAGGGAGGGGCAAGGCCATGAAGGGATTTGAAAACAAGGATGAAAATTTTTAAATCGTGGCTTTCCTGGACCGGGAGCCAATGTAGATCAGCGAGCATAGGGATGATGGGTGATTGGGACTTGGTACATCAGTATTTTTAGATATATAAAAGTTACTGAGTTATTTAGAATTTTGTGCTGTGGTGCAATTTTTGTTAACTATTTTGAAGATTTGGTCATTTGCTTTAAATACAGTTGTAAATATTATAGATCACTGGCTGATATTGTAAAAGGTTGAATGACTGATTTGCTACAGCCTGTTTTTTTTAATTGTACGGTAGGAAGCGAGATCACCTTTTCTCAGGATGTTGGCAAGTCCTGCAGTTATTGCCCATCCCTTGTTGCCCCTTGAGAAAGTAGTGGTGAGCCGCTGCCTTGGACCGCTACAGTGCGTCTGATGAAGGTGCCCCCATAATGGTGTTGGGTAGGGAATTCCAGGATTCTGAACCAAGCCACGATGAAGGAACGGTGATTTTATGTCCAAGTCAGGATGGTGTGTGATTTGGGAGAGAACTTGGAAGTTTCCAGAACATTGTGATCCAATTTTGAGAGGCCACCTGGTAATTTTGAGGAATGAAAGCATGTCCTCATTTTCAAATGTGTTTTTTAAAAAAGGGCCATGTACACGTCTGGGCTGGGTGTTTTGTACATGGATGAAGAGGCCATATGGAGCACATGTGATTAGACCTATTTTACACATACATATGTAGGCTTTTTTAAATAACCCAGCTCTGTTCATCTGGGTTATAATGGGCAAAGGTTGGTGTAGATTTTTAGGAATATGTACCTTGGGTATGTCTACGCTACAGGAGTAGACTACTGGCTTTCCCTCTAAAGCATTTGACGTGACCAATAGTGGATCCACATGTTTGTTGGATTAAGATGGTTGGGTTCAATAAAGTCAATGCTGGGGGTGGGGGGTCAGTCAGTCAGTCAGTCAGTCACATGTGTTTTCACACTGGGTCTCTGTATTGTACAGCAGAGCCCAGCAATGCTGAAAACCAATGCAAGTAAACTAATGCATTTTTGTTGAAGATTTAGCATGGTATTGACTATGCTCTGGAATTCTCTCCTGAAACCTCTTCGTCTCTCTACCTCTCTCCTCCTTTAAAATCTACCTCTTTGACCAAGCTTTTGGTCACCTGTCCTAATATCTCCTTATGTGGCTCAGTGTCAAATTTTGTTTGATAATCGCTCCTGTGAAGCGCCTTGGGACATTTTAGGTGCTATACAAATTCAAGTTGTTGTAGTTGTTTCTAAAGTCTGGTACAGTACAAAAGGGATTTAAAAATCGGCTTCATTCACAAAAATTATGTGCCAGGTTAACTTGATAATACAATTGGTTGGTTTGCCTAAGACTCATGCACAAAGGAGGAGCCAAAACATTCAATTCAAATACAAATATCACCTGTGATTTGTTCGAATAGATTTTTGATTCATAACTCTCTTTTTGAACGTAAGAGATGATTATTTAAATTCACTGGGGCCCTGGTCATTTTATTTTTAGAAGATATTTATCAGCCTATCTTTTTCAGTTGGAGATAGTTGGGCCGAATAGCTCCTGTTATCGGTGAGGAAAAAGACAGGAACTGCTACGCAAGAAATATTTATATCGTAGTTTAGCACAACATTTGCAAACTATTATTTTGTACAAGAGTTAGCTAAGCTTAACTACTGCTTTGGAGGGGAATAATAGGTTGTTACTGCTACTGTTCTCACTGTTTAACAGATATGTTCGTAGTTAAATCATTGTGGCATACTTAACGCATTTAACAATCAGGAATGCTGCCCAGACAGGATATAGATGATATTATCACTTCTCCCTCATAGCGAAGGCCAATTTTACTGGCCCCGCACCTCCTGCGCAACTGAAATCAGTTCACTGAGCAGAGACTACGGATCAAGCCAGAGACCTTCCTGGACTGCCCGATTCTTGGAACAGAGCATTTTCCCAATTTATTAAATCAAGATTGTGTTTTATGCACAGATCGTTTGAAAGACTGAATCTTCTTTTGGTGTGGTGGGGGCGCGGGGAGAAAAGAATTTGAAACCAGAATCGTAGTTTCACCATGTTCAGTGACTTGTTGCACTGATTACATAGGAACAGGAGTAGGCCAGTCAACCCCTCGAGCCTATTCTGCCATTCACTGAGATCATGGCTGAACTATATGCTAACTCCATCCACCTGCCTTGGCTCCATCTCACTTAATACTCTTGCTAGCAAAAAATCTTATCAATTTCCAATTTAAAATTATTAATTGAGCTAGTATCTACTGCTAGAAAGATTGTCATAGCAGTTACTGGGGCAGATGCAACATTAAATCACACATTGTGGCACTGCAAGAGATCTTCAAATTACATGGCCCAGTGCTGTTTTGATCCATTCTAATGGGTGTAACCGCTGGCTTGCTGTGATTCATGATCAAGGTTTAGCACTTTTTTTTTCTCTCATCACACGTTTTTCAAACAGTACATGTGTTGAAAAAGGGCACAGCCCATCAATGGGCTACCATGACTGCTGTTCCCAAGTTTGGTTAGGTATTCAGGAGTTGTAGTTACTCTTCAACAATTCGCAATTCCATAGCGTCTTTAACGTAGTAAAATGTCCAATATTATCAAACAAAATTGACACCGAGCCAAAGAAGGAAACATTAGGACCGGCTTGGTCACTAAGTGAGGTTTTAAGGAACATCTTAAAGGACGAGAGAGAAGGATGGAGAAGTTTAGGGAGGGAATTCTTCCTTTCATCTCTTCGCAGAATGTGGTGGGATTTCTGCTCCAAAGAAAAAGCAAACATGGGAGAAGATTACAGTCTTTTGTTGAGCACTAGAAATACACAACAGGTCGATCAGCATCTGCAAGAGAAAAATGAGTTTGTGTTTGAGTCTTCAGTAAAAGCTCATAAGTGCCGTTTCCATTGTCTTTTAAAAGCTAATGGATGTTCCTGAAGATGGAAGACCAGACTCGGAAGTGTGGCGTTGCACCCATGTTTTTCTAGTACTCTTGCAAACATCAGGTTAAATTTAATTTTGATGTTTGTCGCACTGAGGCCCACAGTACTGGGCGCAACCAAGGTTGGAAAGACTAGGCACGAAGATGAGGTAAATCTAGAATATAATGGTTAGTTGACACCAAACTTGGGTTTTAACAGCCTGTAGGTTGAGAGAGGAAGGCAAGAATAGGAAAAAGTAGCGAGTTTCATGCTTTTGAGGTGGTGGGGGGGGGCAATAAATTAGAGCAAGAGACTTCGCAATAAGTCTTGATTTAGTGTAGGTGGAACAAAGAACCTGTAGAATGAGGGACAAATGAGGAAAGTCCAGGGAAGCAATAACTATAGTGACACTAGTAAAATAGGGGAGAGAAGGGAAAGGCATGAAATGGGCTGCGTTTTGGGGTGTCCGCCATGGCTCAGTGCACTCTCGCCTCTGAATTATAAGCTTTTGGATTCAAGCCCCACTCCAGAGACTTGAGCATATAATCCAGGCTGACACTCGCTGTGCGGTACTGAAGGAATGCTGCAGTGTCGTAGGTGCTGTCTTTCGGATGAGACGTTAAACTGAGTCCCCATCTGCCATCTCAGGTGGATGTAAAAGATCCCATGGCACTATTTCGGAGAAGAGCAGGGGAGTTTTCCCTGATATTTATCCCTCAACCAACATCATTAAAACTGATGAGTCTGGTCATTATCACATTGCTGTTTGTGGGATCTTCGTTTCCTACATTACAACAATGACCACATGTCAAAAGTACAACATTGTCTGTTAAGCACTTTGAGGTAATGTAAGTGCAAGTCTGTCTTTCTGTTGGAGGGAAAATGTTTCTTCTTATCCTGCCCATGGGTGTGGGAATTGTTCTCGAAGGAGAGTGTGAAATTGTTTTTGCTTGTTTTGCACATACCAAATCACGTAGTTATTTGTCTGTGCATTTAAAGCATGCTGTGTGATGCAATCTTGGTATTTGATTAAACCAAATTGCCCACTTGCCTTCAGGAATGTGCGTGCACCAGATCTGGAGACGTGGTGGGAGAGGCAATTAGGGTGCTGATGTAGGCAGTGTATAAAGAGGCAGAGTCTGAATCTGTTTTAGTGATGGTTTGGGCTAAGATCATCACTAAGATCTCCGAGTTCCCAGTGGAGACGAAAGGGCCGGATGAGAGAAACCACAGCGATATCAGTGAATGGGTCGATTTTAAAAACTGGAAGGTTGTTTTAATAGAGAAGCCGTCTAGCAGAAGGGGAAACTGTTCGGCTCCGGCAGTCAAAAGCTCAAAGCATCTGTTGGGCCGAACAGAGCAGAGAATTAATTTCCATCATTGGCAAAGAAAACAAGAGAACTCGAGCCATGATCTCTGCTCTGCCCCCTCTCCATCTTGCTCCCTTTCTGGATTACCACTGTTCCACAATAAAAATTGCTAGCCCAAACCATCACTAAAACAGATTATCTGGTCATTTATCTCTTTTGCTGTTTGTGGGAGCTTGCTGTGTGCAAATTTCCTGCTGTTTCCCACATTACAACAGTGACTATACTTCAAAAGTACTTCATTGGCTGTGAAGCGCTTTGGGACGTCCTGAGGTCATGTAAGGCGCTATATAAATGCAAGTTTGTTCTTTTATACATTGTGAGTCTTTAGTGTTACTTTTTTGCATGTGGAAACATAATCCCTTTAATTGTCTCTCTAGCATCGCAAGGCCAGGCATTCCTTGCAGTAATGGCAACTTGCATTTATATAGTGCTCTTCATAGGACAAGAGTTGGCCATTCAGTTCCTCGAACCTGATCCGCCATTCAATGAGATCTTGGCTGATCTGTATCCTAACTCCATCCACCCGCCTTGGCTCCATATCCCTTAATACCCTTGGCTAGCAAAAATCTATCAATCTCAAATTTAAAATTATTAATTGAGCTAGCATCTGCTTTTTGTAGGAGTGAGTTCCATACTTCTACCACCCTTTGTGTGAAGAAGTGTTTCCTAACTTCTCTCCTGAATGGCCAGGCTCTGATTTTAAGGTTATGTCCCCTTGTCCTAGACTCCCCCACCAGCTGAAAAAGTTTCTTTCTATCAAATCTCAACCAAATCACCCCTTAACCTTTTTGTATTCCAGGGAATACAAGCCTAGTTTATGTAATCTTTCCTCATAATCTAACCCTTGGAGTCCTGGTAACATTCTGGTGAATCTGCGCTGCACTCCTTCCAAGGCCAATATATCCTTTCTAAGGTGCAGTGCCCAGAACTCTACACAGTACTCCAGATATGGTCTAACCAGGGCTTTGTATAGGTGTGTAGCAAAACATCCTCCCTTTTATAGTCTAGCCCTCTAGTTATAAAGGCTAACCTTCCATTAGCCTTTTTGATAATTTTATGTACCTGACTACTGCATTTTAGTGATCTGTGTTCATGGACCCCTAAAGTTCTTTGGACCTCCACTGTTCCTAGCTTTTCATCATTTAAAAAAAAATACTCTAATTAGTCCTTTTATTGGTCCAAGATGGATAACCTCACACTTACCTGCGTTGAAATACATCTTCATGTACAGGAAGACATCAGAGAATTTTGAATAAGGAAGGAAAGAATATAATGGGCACTAAGCATAGGAAAGGAATAGAGAATTAGGATGGGAAACCAATGGAGATTTTTGAAGGCGGGGGTGGCGGGGTGGGGGGGGGGGTGCGGTGGTGGGCAAATGGCAAGGTTGAGACAACTGCAGAGATTTCCAGAGCGCAGGAATGTAATGGCTGAATGAGAGGCTCCCAGTGATGGAGCTGGGGACCGGAGGAGAGTCCCCAGTCCCCAACAACTGGGATCCTTGGGTGTGTGTGCATGGATCCAAGGCAGAAGGAGGTCACAAAGGTAGGCTAGGGATGGGGTGAGGCCATGGAGAGATTTGGAAAATGAGGACCAGAATTATGACCTTCTCCAAGATCTGTGCCAATGCTGCTGTAATCTGGCTGCCATGTAGCACTGCCAGTGGTAAGGGATAGGTAACCTTGTTGCTCCATTGCAGTGGTGTCTCTTGCTGTACCAGATCATGTTGATTATATAGAAGTACGTAATGAAGATCTAGTCAAATGGACTGATGAGTCTCAGTTGTTGTGGATGCAGTGATGGGGAGAAGAGCCCCCCATAAATACGGCCACACATATCACATTGAAAGCCGGATAGGGCAGGTTGCTTTGCGTGCCAGGCACTTGTCAGCCAGACCTCTCAACCTCTAATTCATTCAAACCAACCCGGCAGAAATGCCGACATCTTGGTCTGTCGGGGTTAATTGTGCAAGAGTTCACGGTGACCTTTGGTGTGTCTTTATAACATTTCATCTGCCCACCTCTGTTGCGATATGCGGTCTGCAGCTGGCCGTAGATGGCGGTTTTGGGAATTGTATAATCCGGCAGTCCAGACCAACACAACTGGACCTTTTTGATCATGGTCTCCATTCCAGTTGTATTGCAGCGCTTGGACATCGGACCCTTTGTACTGCCACTCGATGCCAGTTATAGGTTATAGAAACGGTCAAGTCGCTTAAGGTGATGGCATAGCAGATCCGCGACTTTGATCCATATAGGAGGGTGGTGAGGACAACAGTTTGGTATTATCCTAATATCTTCTTTGGTGTCAATTTTTGTCTGATTATGCTCCAATGAAGCACCTTGGGGCATTTTACTACATTAAAGGCTCTATGTAAATGCAAGTTGTTGTTTTTGGTATATAGCAACTTCTGTTGGCAAGCTAATCCCTTGTTCCTGCCATGTAGTAGCAAAGTGCAAAGCTGAATGCCCAAAATGAATGATCCAGAAAATAATAATGAGAATGTCGAGCAGTAATTCATGCAAATCTGTACTTTTTGGAGTGTACCTGATACCTTGGAAAGTTAATATACCACATGGTGTGGTACTGAGTGACGCAAATCAGATCACCCCAGGCTCAATCCTCGGGCTGGTCTCCGATATAAGGGGACAGTAGTTAACCTCAGTGCCCGGAGCTAGAGAGGGCAGCAAAGCTGGGCATGGCTCCTGTTTGAGAGCTTTCTGGGCCCCGTACTAGAATGCCACGTACTGCTTTCTGATGAGGACAAAGTCGAGCTCGGCTGTGATGCTGTCAAGGGCCCTGCAGGCACTTCTCGCACCAAGTCCTGTTCACCCATTACCCCTGTGCTCGCTGATCTACGTTGACCCCCAGTCCGGCAACACTTGATTTTAAAATTCTCATCCTTGTTTTCAAATCCCTACATAGCCTCACCCCTCCCTATCTCTCTAACCTTCTACAGCCCTCTTAGATTTCTGCGCTCCTCCAATTCTGGCCTCTTGCATATCCCCAATTTCCATTGCGCCACTATTGGCGGCTGTGCCTTCAGCTACTTAGGCCCTAAGCTCTGGAATTCCCTCCCTAAACCTCTCCTCCTCTCTACCTCTCCCTCCTCCTTTAAGACGCTCCTTAAAACCTACCTCTTTGACTACCTGTCACCTGTCCTAATATCTCCTTATATAGCTCTGTCAAATTTAGTTGTTAACGTTCCTGTGAAGCGCCTTGGGATGTTTTACTATGTTAAAGGCAGTATATAAATGCAAGTTGTTGTCTGGACTCTTGGGTGACAAACGATGACTTGCACAAGTTACTGGAGGGATGCTGGTGCCTGTGGGTTCATACCCAACGAGTGTCAATGCCGTCAGTGTGGCCAAACAGAACTTCTTTTAAATCTGTGCCATTTTTCACAGGCAACATAAACTTGCACTTGAATTCCTATCAAGTGAATTGTCACGTGTTTATGATAATTTATCTGATGTTTTACATGCTTTAATTGTATTTGAATTTAGTTTTCATACTGCTGTGACTCTCAATTTGGCACAAGTGCTCAAGTAAGAGAGGCCTTTCAAAAGATGGGCTGTGAGCTCTGGAATGGAAAATGTAGGCAACAAAAATATTTCCTCAACTGAACAATTTAAATTGTTTATCTCTGTGCGCAGCAGTAAGTACAATGATTATCACGAGGGAGCATGAATTATCTTTCACGATAGCGGTTCTCGCGCCATTGCTGATGTGTGATCAGGGGTTTGAAGCTCAATTGAGATGATTTACGAGCCTCATATTGCCCAGTTCCGAATGAGACAGAGTGGGAGGGGCTGTCAATTGTAGAGCACAGTGGTGGGCTTGGCAGTACAGCACAGTGGGGGTGGGGGTAGTTGCTGGCAATTAGACCTGAGGGTGGGGGGGGGTGCTGGAAAAGTGAGGCGGATGTAGATCATTGTGTACTGAGGGGGGCTGTCAGCAAGTGGAGCATGTAAGGGGCCTAGTGAGTAGAATACAATGGGAGAGTCCAAATGGGGCTGGGGAAATGGGGGCACAGAATACAGAATTTTAACAGTACCATCACTCAATCTTGACCCGATATGGTAGTATAGTAGTTATGTTACTGGACCAATAATCCAGAGAACATTAATTCAAATCCTATCATGGCAGTTTGAGATGTGAACCACTGCAGTCCATATTTTGTACAACTGAGAGTGGCTTGCTAGGTCACTCAGAGGGCAGTTAAGAGTTATCCATGTTGTTGTGGAAGGAACTGGAGTCATATATGGACCAGACCGGGAAATGGTAGCAGGTTTCCTTCCCTAAAGGACATACATGAACCAGTTTGGTTTTTACAACAATCCGACAGCTTCATGGTCACTTTTACTGATACCGGCATTTTACTTCCAGATTTTTTTGCAAATTGTCAAACTACCATGGTGTGGGATTTGAACTCATATTCTCTGGATTATTAGTCCAGTAACACAATCACTACATGACCATACGGAGGGAATGACAAACTAAGTTGGTGCCCATAAAGATTTTCAAAAAGTATTTGCAATGGTTTGGTGTTTCCCCTTCTTTGTGCTATCGGTGGACTTTCCTGATGGCTGTTTTATTATTGATAGTTTTCACATCTGCATGCTATGTAGCAATTAGTTCTTGACTTGTTGGTGCTTTATGAAATCGATATTTGAGCTAATCAGGTGCAAGTGTGTTTCGAATTAATTCTTGCATCTAGCACATGTCTGTCATGTAGAATCATATTGCACAGAAGGAGGCCATTCAGCCCATCATACCATTTGAAAGAGCTATCCAGTTAGTCCCACTTTTCCCATAGCCCTGCAGATTTTTCCTTTTTAAGCATATGTCCAATTCCCCTTTGAAAGTTACTATTGAATCTGCTTCCACCACCCTTTCAGGCAGTGCGTTCCAGATCATCATAGCTCGCTGTGTTTAAAAAAAAAATTGTATCTTCCCCCCTGGCTTTGCTGACACTTGCCTTAAATCTCTGTCCTCTAGTTACTGACCCTCCTGCCACTGGAAACAGTTTCTCCCTATCTACTCTATCAAAACCCCTCATAATTTTGAACACCTCTATTAAATCTTCCCTTAACCTTCTCCGTTCTAAGGAGAACAATCCCAGCTTCTCCAGTGTCTCCACATTACACCTATTAATGTTACACTTCCAACCATTACAACCCATAGGGCAAAATTAGTGAGTGCCAACTTAATGATCATTTCAACCAATCAGTTATCCCATCTGACTTGAACAAATCAAAAGCTGCTTGAATCAACTGACCAATGAGTAAGGAGTGAGCAACAGAAAACCGAGCAATCAAATTACACCTTTTCGAAGCAACCAATCATGAACTGCCAGAAACAGATCAATCCTCTCCCTCCAAAAACATTGAGCCAGTATGAGCTGCCATCTTGAACTATTTGCCTACCTGAAGATTTACCGGCAAAAATAACATATGTAACATCAAAAACCCATTAAAATTGAACAATTCCGAATAAAATCAGCGTTGTAAATGCCGTGAAAATGTTTTCATATGTCGGGAGCCTGCATTCGAACAGGATTGCATGCCCACCGCTTGAATTATTGGGTTGAGCTTTGTTGACTATTTATTTAGAAAATGCCTTGGGGATTTGGCTGTAGTCTATGTCCATCATGGCAAGCCCTTCCACTCTTCATTTTGACTGTACCACCATCTCTCTCTCTCTCAAGTTCTGATGACTTGATCTGCTTCCCCATGCTCTCTTCAATGGCCTAGCCTGCAACGGACTCATTCTTACTGTCTCAACCCATCTAAGAGTCCTTGCCCACTCTTGAGTCAGACTCCTGACAAAGTCCTTTCCCAACCTAGTCAGCAAATGCAGTAGGGGATGCCAACACAGCTACAACTGAGGAGAAAACCATGAGGGAGGAAGGGTCCCTGGTGGGAATGACACTTGGTGAGTTGGGCCAGAACACCAGGGTCGATGGCCAGCTTCCTTGCACCCTTGTCTACCCAAGTGCCAGCCTGCTCACTCGCCTCGCTCACGTAACTCCTGACTCTCCCTGAATGCTGCTTAGGCCCTAAGCTCTGGAATTCCCTCCCTAAACCTCTCCGCCCCTCTCCTCCTTTTAAGATGCTCCTTAAAACGTTAATCAGGCTTTTGTTCACCTGTCCTAATACCTCCTTATGTGGCTCGGTGTCAATTTTTGTCTGATAACACTCCTTTGAAGCACCTTGGCACGTTTTACTACGTCAAAGGTCTATATAAAAGCAAATTATGATTAATCAGAGGTGAGTTGAATTTAATTGGGCATGTGGTTATTTTCTGATTTGATACATGTCGCCCTCTGCCCCCACCCCCCCTTCCAGTATTTGTACAGTGTCTTCTCCACTTGCTGCCCCTGCTAAATACATAATTAGTCTAAATCTGGTAGAGGAGTTCTTTCGTAATCAACAGTCATCAGAATTTTGGGTGAAGATGCAATTCTTGGCTGCAAATACATTTGTGACCTGTCCAACTAACGAGCTACAATTTTCTATTGTAGTGGGGCGGTAAGCTGTGGCATTGGGCCAACACCTGGCGTGAACAGACGCAAGAAAATAAATGACAAGTGTCTCACTTTCTGCCCATTATTCGTGGATCACAGTGCAGGGTTGTGGTGCTATTACTGCATTAATAGAAAAGCAGTATGGGTGCTTGACTCCATAATGCTGCCAGTAATTGCATGCATGCTGCTTTCATTAACTGAGTGATGATTTTATTTTGCAGCATGCTAATTATCGCTGAGCCAGACCCTCAAAGCTCAGGATAAACTCTGCAACTCATGAAAGAAAGGCTTGCATTTATACAGAGCCCCTCAGGATGTTCCAAAGTCCTTTACAGCCAATGGAGTCCTTTTGAAGTGTAGTCACTGTTGTACTGTAGGAAACGCAGCAGCCCATTTGCGCACAGCAAGATCCCACAAACAACCATGTGATAATGACCAGATAATCTGTTTTTAGTGATGTTGGTTGAGGGATAAATACTGACCAGGACACCGGGGAGAACTTCCCTGCTTTTCTTCGAATTAGTGGCCATGGGATCTTTTACATCCACCTGAGAGGGCAGATGGGGCCCTCGGTTTAACCATTCATCTGAAAGACAGCACCTCCGACAGTGCAGCACTCCCTCAGCACTGGCACTGTCAGCCTGGATTATGTGCTCAAATTCCTGGAGTGGGACTCGAACGCACAACCTTCTGAGTCAGAGGCGAGAGTGCTACCCACTGAGCCACGGCCGACCCACTCAGAGCACAATTTAGGAATGGGGTTAGGCCATTCAGCCCCTCGAGCCCGTTGTGCCATTCTAATAGATTATGGTTGATCTGCACCTCAACTCCATTAACCCACTGTTGCTCCATATCACTTGATAGCCGTAACTAACAAAAATCTATTGATCTCGGTCTTAAACTCCAACAGTCACAGCCTTTTGGGGAGAGATTCCAGATATCTACTACCTTTTGCATGAAGAAGTGCTACCTGATTTCACTCCTAAATAGCCTAGCTGTAGATAAGATTATATCCCCTTGTTTTGGACTCCCCACCACAGGAAATAGTTTCTGTCTCTCTATCAACCCTGTATCCTTTTAACATTTTAAACATCTCGATCAGATCACCCCTCAATCTTCTATCCTCGGGAATATAAGCCAAGTTTATGCAATCTGTTTTCATTATGCAATCTTCTAAGCCCTGATTTATTTAATCATCCATTCCTTCCATTGGAAGACCAATTGATTTGGTTCCCACTGTCACAATGGAAATAATGAACGAAGCTCACTGTTCTGGTGGGTTTTGAAAGGACTTTGCAGTTCATGATGGGAAAACAAGCAGCCCGACTACTCCAAGTGATTTTGCTCTTACTGTTAGTGTAGCTGTTTCTATCATCACACCAATGTTGCACTGCCTCCAATTATTATTGTCAAGGAAAAGTATGTTACTCTTTATTTTTCCAAAAGTGCATGCAATTGATTTAGTCCTTCTGCTCCCTGCCAACACTTTTAAAGGATTGGAGAGAAGGCATGATTCAGTGGGTGATTTATATAAGCGCAGGGGCACTACGAATACCAGAGGGAACAGAGAGCTGGGCTAATGAGCTTGATGGCAGCCATGTTTACCCACCTTCCTATGTAGTTTCTACCTCACACTATAAAACAGGCTGAGATTAATAAACCTGCCTTCAATTCTGCACTGTACACGAGGTAATGCAAATGTACGCACCAAAGCATAACAGAATGCACCTTTCCCCTCCCACGTTGGAATAATACCTGAATGTATTGATTGTTCTCTGGTTTCAGTGTAGCAGGGATCGAGTGTGACCACACACTCTCCTCCACCTCTTCAGAGAGCAACCTTTACTGAGCTAACGTTCAGTTTTCATTTCACGTTCTGTTTGCTCCATTCCAAATGAGATTTCTGAGTTTGGGAGTAGTGTTGGCCCATGGAATCTTTTCCATGTTGAGTGGAAGTCTATCAGATTTATTTTATTTGTCTCCATCTCCTCTACCCCCAATCTTCTATCCCCTTCGCCTTCCTCTTGTGAAGGTAATGGTTCTTGCTCAATGGGCCATTTTTCTTTTATAAGCCTAGAAAGTGAATGTGGGGACCCTGTCCCTATTCTTGTCTACTGTGCACACCATGCACTTCCTACTGTGAGCCCTAGATATTTCCCCCTCCTCCCAAAGGTGCTGAGGCTAATTTTAGGACATTCAAGCCCAGTCCAGAGACTTAAACACGTAGCTTTGGTGGACACTCCAGTGCACTACTGAGGGAATGCTGCACTGTCGGAGGTGCCGTCTCTCTGATGAGATGTAAACTAAGGCACCGTCTACCCTCTCGGATGGATGTAAAAGATCCCAAGGTACTATTCAAAGAAGAGTAGGGGAGTTCTCCCTAGTGTCCTGGCCAATATTTGTCCCTCAGCCAAAAACAGATTAACTGGTCATTTGCTGCTGTTGGGACCTTGCTATGTGCAAATTGGCTGCAATGTTTGCTTTCAAAACAACAGTGACTACACTTCAAAAGTAATTCATTGGGACATCCTGAGTATGTGAAAGGTGCTATATAAATGCAACTTTGTTCTTTTTTGCAAACTGAGACAGCAGGGAGATGGAATCATTTTAACGTAGCGACTCCATTGTAACGTTTCCTGTTATAAGGCATGAGATGCTTATAGAAACATAGAATGGTTACAGCACAGAAGGCCATTCGGCCCATCAAGTCCATGCTGGCCCTCTGTAAGAGCAATCCAGCTAGTCCTACTCCCCTGCTCTCTCCCCGTAACCCTGCAAATTTTTTCCCTCCAAGTACTTATCCAATTCCCTTTTGAAAGCCATGATTGGATTGCAGATCATAACCGCTCGCTGCGTTTTAAAAAAAAGTTTTTCCTCATGTCGCCTTTGGTTGTTTTGCCAATCACCTTAAATCTGTGTCCCCTGGTTCTCAACCCTTCCGCCAATGGGAACAGTTTTTCTTTATCTACTCTGACTAGACCCCTCATGATTTTGAATACCTCTATCAAATCTCCTCTCAACCTTCTATGCTCTAAGGAGAATAACCCCAGCTTCTCCAGTCTCTCCACATAACTGAAGTCCCTCATCCCTGGTACCATTCTGGTAAATCTCTTCTGCACCCTCTCTAAGGCCTTCACATCCTTCCTAAAGTGCGGTGCCCAGAACTGGACACAATACTCCAGTTGTGGCCGAACCAGTGTTTTATAAAGGTTCTTCATAACTTCCTTGCTTTTGTACTCTATGCCTCTATTTATAAAGCCCAGGATCCCGTACGCTTTTTTAACTGCTTTCTCAACCTGCCCAGCCACCTTCAACAAACTGTGTACATATACCCCTGGATCTCTCCGCTCCTGCATCCTGCAATTAAAATTGTACCCTTCAGTTTATTTTGCCTCTCCTCGTTCTTCCTACCAAAATGTATCACTTCACACTTCTCTGCATTAAATTTCATCTGCCACGTGTCCGCCCATTCCACCAGCCTGTCTATATCCTCTTGAAGTCTATCACTATCCTCCTCACTGTTCACTACACTTCCAAGTTTTGTGTCATCTGCAAATTTTGAAATTGTGCCCTGTACACCCAAGTCCAGGTCATTTAATATATATTGAGAAAAGCAGTGGTCCTAGTACCGACCCCTGGGGAACACCACTATGTACCTTCCTCCAGTATGAAAAACAGCTGTTCACCACTATTCTGTTTCCTGTCACTTAGCCAATTTTGAATCCATGCTGCCACTGCCCCTTTTATTCCATGGGCTTCAACTTTGTTGACTAGCCTATTATGTGGCACTTTATCAAACGCTTTTTGGAAGGGTTTATATTTCTATATCTCAAAGCTGAATAATTTTGATACTTCAAAATCAACAGTAACATGCATTTATATAGCATCTTTAACATAGTAAAATGGTCCAAGGTGCGTTATGAAACAAAATTTGACTGAGCCACATAGGAGTTATTAGGACAGGTTGGTCACAGGTAGGTCTAAAGGAGCATCTTAAAGGAGGGGAAGAGAGGCGGAGAGGTTTCAGGAGGGAATTCCAGAGCTTAAGGCCTAGGTAGCTGAAGGCACAGCTGCCAATGGCGGAGCGATGGAAACTGGGGATGCACAAGAGGCCAGAATTGGAGGGGCCTAGAGATTTCGGAGGGTTGTAAGGCTGGAGGAGGTTAGAGATAGGGAGGGGGACATCATGGAGGGATTTGAAAACAAGGATGAGAATTTTAAAATCGAGCAGGACCAGGGGCCAGTATGGGTCAGCGAGCACAGGGCACGAAGGGTCAACGGGACTTGGTGCGAGTTAGGATACAATATTGGGTGTTCCCTCTAATTAAACTGCACACTCTGCAGATAAAAGGTGTTAAGTCTCAGCTTTCCATTATTTAAATATTTTTTGAGATGTTTGCTTTAGCATTTTGCTCAAGCCGGCGTTTTCTCTTGTCCCTTCCTATGCACAAATTACATATGTAAGGAGGCGCACAACACCCGGTTATAGTCCAACAGCTTTATTTGAAATCACAAGCTTTTAGAGCTTTGCTCCTTCGTCAGGTGAAGTGAAGAGATGCATATAGGCACAGCATATATAGTCAGAGAACAATGCCTGGTGATTACAGATAATCTTTCTAACTGCCCTTTATCACACCTTGGCAGATAGATAATCACATCAATCAAAGGAGTGAATGGTGTTCAAACAGGTTGGTCAGGGAAACATTACATCCAAGAATACTGAGGTGGGGTCACAAGGGGTCAAATATAGCAGATGCTGGGGTTTGTATTAAAAACAGAACTTTTTTTTGCTGGAAATCGCAGCAGGTCCGGCTTGTATGGAGAACAAGCCAACTACGACTTGAGTCTGGATGACTCTACGTCAGGTGGGGTTACATGTAGCGTGACATGAACCCAAGATACATGGTACATCGGCGAGACCATGCAGACACTGCGACAACGGATGAACTGACACCGCACAACAATCGCCAGGCAGGAGGGTTCCCTCCCAGTCGGGGAACACTTCAGCAGTCAAGGACATTCAGCCTCCGATCTTCGGGTAAGCGTTCTCCAAGGCGGCCTTCGAGACACACGACAACGCAAAATCGTCGAGCAGAAATTGATAGCCAAGTTCCGCATCCATGAGGACGGCCTCAACCGGGATCTTGGGTTCATGTCACGCCACATGTAACCCCACCTGACGTAGAGTCATCCAGACTCAAGTCGTAGTTGGCTTGTTCTCCATACACAGATGCGGCCGGACCTGCTGCGATTTCCAGCAAAAAATAAGTTATCTGTTTTTAATACAAACCCCAGCACCTGCTACATTTGACCCCTTGTGACCCCACCTCAGTATTCTTGGATGTAATGTTTCCCTGACTAACCTGTTTGAACACCATTCACTCCTTTGATTGCTGTGATTATCTCTCTGCCAAGGTGTGATAAAGGGCAGTTAGAAAGATTATCTGTAATCACCAGGCATTGTTCTCTGACTATATATGCTGTGCCTTTATGCATCTCTTCACTTCACCTGATGAAGGAGCAAAGCTCCGAAAGCTTGTGATTTTAAATAAAGCTGTTGGACTATAACCGGGTGTTGTGCGCCTCCTTACATTTGTCCACCTCAGTCCATCACCGGCATCTCCACATCATGGCCACAAATTACATAGCTGTAGTTCCACTAATGGGAGTAGATGGGCTCATGCAAAATTTTAAGAGAAGGGTCTCTGTTCCATCTGTCCGGCTGAATATATACAGATCTCTGGGGTATACTGTAATGGAGAATAGTGTTTTGTTGAATTGCATGTGATGTGTTGTATTTCTAGATGATTAAAGTATAATATCCATAAGGTAACAATTCTACCTTAATCCTTAAAGAAACAGACTTGAATGTATTTTGCCAAAAAAAGGCAGAATTTACATCCACTGTTGATGTGTGATAGTCTGTGTTTCCAACAAAATATTTTTTTCCCTTGAGTGGAGTTGGCCCATAGATGCCAACCAAGTGGGTTTCAACAGAGTCATTCTTTGAAATGGTGGGTTGAGGACAAGCTGCTCAACCTTCTTACCCATTTGTTTACGACGTTAATATTGCCATTGATTAATTTTTCTTCTTCATTCTAAGCTGATGGATGTTACTGCTGGGTAATTGTCAGCTTGGAACTTGAACCCACAACTTTCTGAAACTGAGGCGAGTCCCACTGCAGGACCTGAGCACATAATCTAGGGTGACACCACTAGAACTCTACTGAAGATTGTGCTCGACTCTTCAGTGGGTCTTGAACCCACAACCTTCTGACCCCCAAGGCAAGAGAGCCACCAACTAATCCAAGTTGACACTTAGCATTCATATTCTAAACCTTGTCTAGATTTAAGTCTGTTTCACCGAGATGAAGGACAGTTTTAACCCACTGTATTCCCACTGCCAGACCCGATATCAGGGCTTGAGCACATAATCCAAGTTCACTCTGGTGTAGCACTGAAGGAATGGTGGGTTGGCTCAGTTGGTAACATTATCTCCTCGAAGTCAGAAGGTTAAGATTCTAGTTTCGCTCCAAGGCTTGAGCGCACAATCCAGGCTGACGCTCCAATATTGAGAGAAGTGCCGTCCTTCAGATGAGACTTTAACCTGAGGCTCCTTCTGCTTCCAATGGCTCAGGTGAACATTTAAAAGTCCCGTTGCACTATTTGAAGAAGAACAGGGAGTTCTCCTAGTGTCCTGCCCAACATTCCTCCCTCAACCAACATCACCAAGAACAGATTACCTGGTCATTCATCTGATGGGTGTTAAGTGGGACAGTTTGAAAATGTGAACACTAATGTTTTATTATCAATAATGGCTAATGTTCGGTCTTTCTGGTACTTTTATTTTCCCCAGGAGATGTGGTGGACATTTACCAACGGGAGTTTCTAGCACTTCGTGACAGACTACACGCGGCTGAGCAAGAGAACCTCAAACGGTCTAAAGAACTGAATCTTGTCCTGGATGAGATAAAGCGAGCTATTGCTGAGAAACAAACACTGAGGGACATCAACAGAACCTGGAGCAACCTGTCAGGTACCCTCCATTATACAATGGGTCTACTCTGCGTAGGATAACTACAACAACATGCATTTATATAACACCTTCAACGTAGTAAAAACATCTCGAGGCACTTCACAGGAGCGATTGTCAAACCAAATTTGACACCGAGCCACATAAGGAGATACGAGGACAGGTGACCAAAAGCTTGATCAAAGAGGTCATAGAATTACATCGAGCTTACAGCACAGAAACAGGCCATTAGGCCCAACTGGTCCATGCCGGTGTTTATGCTCCACACGAACCTCCTCCCACCCCTCTTCATTGAACCCTACCAACATATCCTTCTACTCCTTTCTCCCTCATTTGTTTATCTAGCTTCTCCTTAAATGCATCTGTGCTATTCGCCTCAACTACTCCTTGTGGTAGTGAGTTCCACATTCTCACCACTCTCTGGGTAAAGAAGTTTCTCCTGAATTCCCTATTAGATTTATTGGTGACTGTCTTGTATTTATGATCCCCTACAAGTAGAAACATCTTCTCTACACCTACCCTATCAAACCCCTTCATAATTTTAAAGACCTCTATTAGGTCACCCCTCAGCCTTTTTTCTAGAAAAAAGAGCCCCATTTATGACTTATCATCCTTATGAATCTTTTTTGCACCTCCAGTGCCTCTATATCTTTTTTTATATTATGGAGACCAGAGCTGTGCACAGTGCTCCAAGTGTGGTCCAGCCAAGGTTCGATACAAGTTTATCATAGCTTCTCTGCTTTTCAATTCTGTTCCTCTAGAAATGAATCCCATGCTTGGTTTATTTTTTTTTATGATCTTATTAACCTGTGTCATTACTTTTAGTGATTTGTGTATCTGTACTCCTACACCCCTTTGCTCCTCTATCCCCATTTAGACTCTTATTATTCAAACAGTATGTGGCCTCTTTATTCTTTCTACCAAAATGTAACACTTCACACTTAGAGGTGGAGAGGTTTAGGGATGGAATTCCAGAGCTCAGGGCCTAGACAGCTGGCTGCCAATGGTGGAGTGATTAAAATCAGGGCTGCGCAAGATGCCAGAATTGGAGGCGCACAGAGATCTCGGAGGGTTGTAGGGCTGGAGAGATAGGGAGGGGTGAGGCCACGATGGGATTTGAAAACAAGGATGGGAATTTTAAAATCAAGGAGTTGCCTGACCGGGGGTCAATGTAGATCAGCGAGCACAGGGGTGATGGGTGAATGGGACTTGGTGCAAGTTAGGACATGGGCAGCAGAGTTTTGGATGAGCTCAAGTTTACGGTAACTACTGTGTTACCAGTGGTAATTGGGTTTGAGGAGCTCTGGTAACTTTCCCCTGCTTTAGGGATGTCAGAACTTTTTCCAAAGTCCACTATTGCAAACTTGTCCTGCTCAAAAAAGGTAATTGCACATATCTTAATATTCGAAGGGGTGATAGAATGGAATAAATTAATTTGTTTGAAAATAAAAATCTGAGGTCAACCTTTGTTCAGGGCAGCAAAAGAGCCCAGAGCATAGTGTGTTCTTTTAGTTATGGTGTCACGTTTCAGTGACACAGTAATGCATTTCACCATCATTAGAGCATAAGAAATTGTTCAGAACAGTAAGAGGCTATTAGGCTCAACGAGCCCAGTTCTTTCTCATCATGTTCACTGCTCCAGCAAGGCTTTTAATTGTGTCACGAACCTGTTTTATGCCGTCTGTTTCAATGATCTTCCCTGTTAATTTATTCCATTCTATTACCCTCTGGGTGGAAGTAGTTCCACTTGACTTCGTTGAATCATTTACTTGTAAACAAACAGCAAAAAAGTTTTGCCAAGTAACTTTTCTTGTTGCCAGTGCTCTTTAACATTTAACGGTGAACTGTAGAAAAGTTCTACAAAGACACCCTTTCTTGATGGAAACTTATCCCAATCTGAATCCCTGCCAGTACTTCAAGCTAAAACTGCTGAAGGGGATGAGGGGGGAGGAACTTGCTTTGAAATCAAGTTAGTTTTGCCTCTTAATCTGTTTTTGATTGATTCCAGTAAAGGATAAGTCATAACCAGTCAACGAGTAACTCAGTTGGCATTGGGAGACTGGCCCATGGTGCAAGGATGTAAAATATCCCACGGCCACTATTGGAAGAAAAGCAGGAGTGTTCTCCTGGGGCCAATATTTATCCCTCAATCAGCACCACCAAAAAACAGATTATCTGGTCATTATCACATTGCTGTTTGTGGGATCTTGCTGTGTGCAAATTGGCTGCCTTGTTTCCTACATTACAGCAGTGACTACACTTCAAAAAGTACTTTGGGACATCCTGAGATCGTGCAAGGTGCTGTATAAATGCAAGTTCTTTCCTTTCCTTTAATGGAGAAATATAAATGGAATCATGAATAGTTTCACTACAGTGGGGACACGTCCAGCACATGTCTTGATCCTGTCCAGCCAGTAGACCTCTGCCTTTTGACCCCTTCCTGACCTTTGACCAAGCTTTTAGTCGCCTGTCCTAATACCTCCTGCTTTGGCTCAGTGTCAATTTTCGTCTGATTAACGTTCCTGTAAAGTGCCGTGGGAAGTTTTCTTCCATTAAAGGTGCTATATAAATGCAAGTTGTTGTTGTTGAGCTTGTGTATAATAATCCAGCACAAATCCACTGTAGCAAAACTATTTCTATGTACAAGAATTGTTTCGTGTACAAAAAGCAAAATGCTGCAGGAAAACAGAAAATGTTGGAAATACTCAGCAGGTCAGTCAGCAGCTGCAGAAAGAGCAGAAGATAATATTTCAGGTCGGGATCCTTCATCACAACTGGACGATATTACAGTTGAATAGCATTTAGTATAACACACACACACACACACACACACGTTGTATTGTCTGTGTTTTTGTACCATCTAAAACCTGTTTGAAATTAAGTCTGTTGACGTAAAATATCACTTATTAAGATATACATTGACGTTACCATAGGGTTCAAGTCTAAAGAGTTGAGCATATAATAGTATCGTCAGTGCAGTCTTTTATTTAAACCAAATATCACCTGCATACACATTGGATCCTGTGGCCTTAATGAGAGGTGGTGTTAAAGGCTACATTGCACCATAGGGCTAATAAAAGATGGTGTTAAAGGATACTTGGTGCCATAGGGCTAATAAAAGATGGTGTTATAGGCTACTTGGTGCCATCGGGCTAATGAGAGGTGGTGTTATCGGCTACTTGGTGCCATAGGGCTAATGAGGTGGTGTTATAGGCTACTTGGTGCCATAGGGCTAATGAGAGGTGGTGTTATAGGCTACATTGCACCATAGGGCTAATGAGAGGTGGTGTTATAGGCTACTTGGTGCCATCGGGCTAATGAGAGGTGGTGTTATCGGCTACTTGGTGCCATAGGGCTTCATCGACAAAGAAATAAATGGAAATTCCAGAAACCACGGGTGATTGACAGAAATAGAAGCGCCAGGTTGCAGAGTAATTTGTCCCCAGCACCTCTTCTTTCAACGCTGCTCGAGAGCGAAGAACGTACCTGAAAGAAAGACTTTATATTTCTATCGCGCCTTTCACTACTTCAGGACGTCCTGAAGTGCTTTACAGCCAATGACGTACTTTTGAAGTGTAGTCACTGTTGTAATGTAGGAAACTCGGCAGCCAATTTGGTCCCACAAACAGCAATGTGATAATGACCAGATAATCTGTTTCAGGTTTTGGTTGGGGAATAAATATTGTCCAGGACACCAGGGAGAACTCCCCTGCTCTTCCTCAAAATAGTGCTGTGGGATCTTTTAGGTCCACCTGAGGGGGCTTCGATTTTACCGAAAGACAACAGGTACAACGGTGTAGCACTGTAATGTCTGCCTGGATTATATGCTCAAGTCCATGGAGTGGGATTTAAACCCACAACCTTCTGACTCCCTCAGACTTGCATCTGAGTACAACTGCTACAAGGATACTGCAGTCGAAAGCGATTTTGGATGCGGATGAGGTGTGGCACTGGTTTCAACAGGGCACAATGTGTGCTGGTCACAAGCCCACTGTCGTCAGAGAAGGCAGCTGACCCCCTCACAACAACTTGCCGTGAAAGACTTGTAGTCCATCAATGGGTGATTGGGGGAGGTGGAAGAAAGAGCATAATGTCAAACTGTGAAACATCTGAAGTGAAGACATTGCCATGGACCTAGGTGGTGGGAAAGGAGACTTGTGACTTATCCAAGAATATGAGCCATTGGAACATAGGAACAGGAGGAGGCCATTTGGCCCCTCGAGTCTGTTCCTCCATTCAATGAGATCATGGCTGATCTGTGACCTAACTCCATATACCTGCCTTAGCCCCATATCCCTTAATACCTTTTGGTTATCTAAAATCTATCAATCTCAGATTTAAAATTAACAATTGAGCTAGCGTTGGCAAAAGAGAGTTCCAAACTTCTACCACCCTTTGTGTGTAGAAGTGTTTCCTAACTTCACTCCTGAACATGCTGACTCTAATTTTTAGGCGATGTCCCCTAGTCCTGGACTCCTCAACCAGCGGAAATAGTTTCTCTCTATCTGCCCCATCAGTTTCCCTTAATATCTTGAAAACTTCGATCAACTCACCCCTTAATCTTCTAAATTCCAGGGAATACAACCCTAGTTTGTGTACTCTCTCCTCGTAAATTAACCCTTCTCCTGCTTGATGATGCTATTGCACCTTCTCATGAGAAGCCCAGCTTGTGCAGCATAGGTTTGCTTTCTCTGCCACCCAACCCTACCACAAAATGTCAGCCTTGCAACGTGAAGATCAACAGAAATTTTAAGGCAAAGCATCACATCAAACTCAAACATAGTGACCTACGATGCCAGTTGAGGGTTGTAATTTTAAAAAATTAATTCTCTGAATGTGGGCATCGCTGGCAAGGCTGGCATTTGTTCATTCCTAGTTGCCCTGAGGTGGTGGTGATGGGACTCCTTGAACCTCTGCAGACCGTTTGGCTTGTTATTCTTTGTAGAAGTTTGATACGATGGAGTGTCTTACTAAACCCCTTCAGAGGCAATTTAAGAGTCAACCGCCTTTAGCGTGGAGACTGGAGTCACATTTTGGCCAGACCGGGTAAGGGCGGAAGGTTTCCTTCCCTAAAAGACAGTTTAAAAATCACAAAGCTGTCAGTTTTTAACTATAATCCAACAGCTTTGTGGTCACTTTTACTGATACCGATTTTTTTTTTTTATTTCCAAATTTTTTTTTAATAACTCAATTTAAATTCACAAACTGCCTTGGTGGAATGTAAACTCGTGTTCTCTGGATGATTAATCCAGTAACATTACATAGAATTACATTGAATTTACAGCACAGAAACAGGCCATTCGGCCCAGCTGGTCCATGCCGGTGTTTATACTCCACACGAGCCTCCTCCTGCCCTACTTTATCTCACCCTATCACCATATCCTCTATTCCTTTCTCTCTCATGTGTTTATCTCACTTCCCCTGAAATGCAACTATGCTATTCGCCTCAACTGCTCCTTGTGGTAGCGATTTCCACATCCTAACTACTCTCTGAGCAAAGAAGTTTCTCCTGAATTCCCTATTTATTAGTGCATATCTTATATTTATACCCCCTAGGTTTGGTCCCTGGGTAGCAGTGCGCCTCCTTGCTGCTGCCTGGTCCTGGGTCATTGCACAGGCCATCACCAGCGGCTGGTGTGAAGGGCTCATTACCAAAGACCACAAATTGCAGACACCAGTGTGGAGCCAGAGGAACATCAGCTGCTGATGTTTTCAACCCTGAACAGTTCTTGGCATGTTTTAAAGAGTTGCTTGACATGTTTACCGAAATGGGCTTTGAGTTATATATAATGGCCAATGGGCTAGTGATGAGTAGTGAGATGCTGTCCGACTTAGAGGTTGCAGTGCAAGTCATTGGGCGCGATGACCGAGAACGACAGTGACATCTTTCGCTCTTCTCCCCTCCCTCTGCCTCCTCCTTAGATTGAGCTTCCAAGGCAGCACTAAACGGCCTTTTTGTATTTGTCCTCGGGATGTGGGCGACACTAACAAAGCAATACTTATTAGCCATTGCTAGTTGCACCACCAGCATTCAAGAATCAACCAGTATGGGCCTGGAGTCACATGTAGGTCAGACGGGGTAGAGGGTGAAGGACATTGGTGAACCAGTTGGCTTTTGTAAAAATCCGTCAGCTTTCATGCTTATTTTTCTGGTGTCAGCCACAAATTACCAGCACAGAAGGAGGCCATTCGGCCCATCGTGCCTGTGTCGGCCCTCTGAAAGAACTATCCAATTAGTCCCATTCCCCTTGTTCTTTCCCCAGCGTCCTGCACGTTTTTCCTTTTCAAGTATTTATCCAATTGAAAGTTACAATTGAATCTGCTTCCAGGCAGCACGTTCCAGATCATCATAACTCGATGAGTTTAAAAAAAAAATTCTCCTCATCGACCCCCTGGCTTTTTTGCTAACTATCTTAAATCCATGATCTAACTGAATGATGGAACAGGCTCAAGGGGCTGAATGGCCTACTCCCTGTTACTATGTGTCCTCTGGTTGCTGACTCTCCTTCCAGTGGAAACCGTTTCTCCCAATTTACTCTATCAAAATCCCTCATAATTTTGAACACTTCTGTTAAATCTCCCCATAACCTTCTCTGCTCTAAGGAGAACAATCCCAGCTTCTCCAGTCTCTCCACAGAACTGAATTTCCTCATCCCTGGTACCATTCTAGTAAATCTCTTCTGCACCCTTCCTAAGGCCTTGACATCCTTTCTAAAGTGTGGTGCCCAGAATTTAACACTATACTCTAGCTGAGGTCTAACCAGTGATTTATAAAAGTTTACCATAACTTCCTTGCTTCTATTTATAAAGCCAAGGCTCCCGTATGCTTTTCTAACAGCTTTCTTAACTTGTCCTGCCGCCTTCAAAGCTTTGTATGTGTGAATCCACACGTGTCTCTGTTGCTGCACACCTTTTTAAAATTGTACCATTTAGTTTATATTGCCTCTCATTTTTCCTTCAAAAATGCATTACTTCACACTTCTGTGTGTTAAATTTCATCTGCCATGTGTCCGCCCATTTCACCAGTCTGTCTGTGAATTCAAATAACAACTTTCTATAATGGGATTTAAATTCACAACCACTTTGCTACTGTGATCCTATGCTTCTGCCTAGAACAGTGGAATCTTGTTTTGAGAGACGAGCCCTGTGAGAAAAAAGAAACCAAAGTCCTAATATCTTCATTCATATTCAACAGTTTGATGTTTGAGGGTTTGACGCTTCAGGTTTTGTTGTTTTGGTCTTTGATAGTTTGACAATATTGTGTTGGTTCTCATTCTGTTCTTGTTAAGTGAGATACTGCACAGTACTGTTATTATTGAAAAGGTAAAGCAAGCATTTTGCTTGTATTATTAGGAACAGGAGGAGGCCATTCAGCCCCTCGAACCTGTTCCGCCATTCAATTAGATCATGGCTGATCTGTATCTCAACCCCATTTTCCCACCTTTGCTCCATATCCCTCAGTACCCTTACCTAACAATATATCAATCTCCGCCTTGAAAACTCCAATTGTTCCAGCATCCACAGACTACTGGTTAGAGAGAATTCCAGATTTCTACGACCCTTTGTGTGAAAAGTGCTTCCTGATTTTAATACTGTACAGGATAAATGGAGTGTTTAAAACAGTATACTCTGGGCACGTTTTTAAAATTAATACCGCGTTTCAAATATTAAGTACAGCGGTTAATTGTGTAATGTTTTATTGAATGTCATTTGGTAAAAATAGAGTATAACAAAATCACCTTTGTGCCTATAATTCTGATGAACAGGTTTGACAGTATGGGCTAGAAATTGGGCCGTGTAGCGTCCGTTGTTTCAGCGCTACGCGATCTCCCGAAGTTCCAAAATGGCGTCCGGAATGCACACGCTTCTAGCGTTGCGTGCCCCGGGCGCCATCTTGGTAAAGGGTTTCGCACACACGCAGATAACAAATGCTGGCAGCATGTAAAGTAGGGAGAATATGCGTTTGATCGGTGTGCAACGCTGATTTAAAGTGATAGACACTGTTTTGGCACTTCACGCTCCACTCAATGCATTTTCTTAACCACGAACACCTGAACATGTCTTAAAGTGCCTGGAGGACCCCTCACCAATGCTATTTAAAGGGATCACACAGGTGTTGCAGGTTAGTTGCTGGATTATTGCTTCTGGCTGCTGGTAGAACAGGACGTGTTTGTTGAAGCTTCCTACACTGACAGTTGCTATAGTACATTTGGCAGGTGCTGACTTCCGTAGGGTGTAATTTACAACAGTGTTTGAACAAGATTCCTGGCAATCATGGATGGTTTGCTCGGGCTCCCGCTGGGCATAGAACATGACGAGCATGCAGTGAGGCCACGCAGAGCAGGTCAAGCTACGAGGAGAGGGAGCAGGAGGTCATATCCCATGAGGGCCTTCAGGGAACACCACTCTTACCTCCAGATGAGCAAAGTTCAGCGCATCCGACGGCTGAGGTTCACCAAAGAGTTTGTAATTGAGATCTGTCACCTGCTGCAGGCTCCGGGCAGGGCAAGGACAGCATTGCCCGTGGCTGTCAAGGTAACCGTGGCACTGAACTTCTACAGCTCTGGATCCTTTCAGGCCTCTGCTGGCGAGCTGTGCAGCATCTCAGTGTGCAGTGCACTGCTGCATAAGGGAGGACACTGAGGCATTATACGAGATGCGCAACAGGTTCATCACGTTCCCGCTTGACAGAGAGAAGCAGAATGAGTGAGCACGAGGGTTTGCTCGCATTGCAGGCTTCCCCATAGTGCAGGGTACCATTGACTGCATGCATATTGCCATACATGCTCCACATCTCAACTCTGCCATCTTCATGAACAGAAAGGGATTCCACTCCCTGAATGTGCGACCACATGCAACGCATAATGGAGGTCAATGCCCGCTACCCTGGGAGTAGTCACGGCGGCTTCACAATGCTGCAGTCTAACGGTTATCTTTGAACCGGCACAGCAAGTCAAAGGCTGGCTACTGGGTGACGAGGGTTATCCCCTCATGAAGTGGCTCATAACCCCGGTCAGGAACCTACGCACCTGTGTGGAGCGGGTCAACGACGAGAGCCATGCTGCCACACTCAATGTCGTTGAGCGTACCACACGCATCCTAAAGCAACGCTTCCGCTGCCTGGACCATTCTGTTGGAGCCCTGCAGTACTCAGCTCAACAGGTGTCAAGAATCATCACGGTATGCTGCAGACCCTCACTGTTATGAGGGAGCAGCCCTTGCAACCGATTATCCAGCACAACCCTGAGGAGGAGGAGGAGGGGAGGGGGGAAATGGAGGAAGACACAAAGGGGCAACAAGGAACACTGGCCCTGTCTACTAGGGCTCTGCAGGCTCACCTGATCCGTGGGCGATATCAGTAATGTGAACGACATCTCCCAAGTCACCAACAGTCCTACACTCCCCACATGACCATCAAATCATCCTCCATGTGATCACACATTGGTTCCTCCCTCAGCTCATCGCAGAAATAAAAACCACCACCAAATGCAAATTCAAATCCACATTTATAAATTAAAACATGAAATGATGCAAATAAAATGAGACTATTCCCCCTTGTGATTCCCTCAGTGCCTGTCGCTCGTGTGCCTCTACCTATCCTAGTGCTCCCTCAAGGTGCATCCCCAGTGGCTGGAGCATGGGTGGTGGAAGGCTGCTGATCTTCAATGGAGGAGCGTGCAGGTGGCCTTGGAGGACGACCTCGAGCAACTCTGGGTTAGGAGGGCCCGGCTTCAGACTGTACCATCTCAGTCTGGCCTGGCTGGCTGACTGGCAACAGCAAGGGCACTGGCGGAGTGGCAGGGGTGGGAGCAGAAGTGCTGTCGTCCGGTCAGAGGACAGCAGGTTTGACTGCCATGGTGCCACTGCCACCCGCATGGGGCGGTATCTCAGCAATCCTAGTGATCAGATGGAGAACGGGCTGCTGGAGTGCTGTGACGCCCTGGAAGCCCCGTTCCACAGTGGTACCCCGAGCCCCGATAGCAGCAGTCTGAGCTTCAACCGAAGCTTGCAGACCTTTGATCATATCGGTTGGTGCTGCAATGGAAGCCGCAACATCAGCCATCAGATGCTGCATCATGGTGGGTCCCTCAGGTGTGCTGATGGAGCTGACCACCCGTTCCACGTGGATGAGGATGAGCTCCAAGCTCCGCGCAAAGCCCTGTGCCAAGTTTGAGGTGGACTCCTCCATGCCACTTGACATTGTGCGCAGGCTTTCTGGCAGGCTTTCCAGTGCACCAAGCATTTGGTGGTGTACGCCTGTCAGCAGTCTTCCAGCAAGCTGGCACCTGTGGTATCCGTTCTCCCCGCCCTGGCTCCTGCGCACTTGTGCCCGGTGTCTCTCCATGTACAGATCCCTCCTCTAACCTAACCTGTAAAGGATGCGCAGTGTCGGTCTCTGAGATGGTGGATACGAGTGTCAAATCAAGTGACGGTGTGGCTTCAGTGTCCTCCTCCGACTACAACTATGACAGTGCCCGCTCCAGTTCTTGGGTAACTGCAATGACAAAGGGAGACGGGGTAAGTTGTGGAGCGGGAAGAGGAGCAATAAGACGTGCGTGCTGACACCATCTGCAGCACCTGAGTCAGAAAGGATTGTGGGATGAGGGAGATGTGGGAAACGAGGAGGATGATTAGGTATACAGAGACCTCCAGCGCTGCCAGTGGCCAAGGTCGCAGCAACGGCCAGCCCAATGATTCCCAGCGCGGTCTCCTTCCGGGGGTGGGGTGAGGACATGTAAGCATCCTGCTGCCGGCTGTTATGCGTCACCTTCTCCTGCAAGATAGAAGGAAGTGTGTCACTGAGTATCTTGCAAAGTGTCTGAGTGATGTGCCTGTCATGGTTGAATAGTTGCCAATGTGTGTGACCTGTGAGTAGTGGTTGCGTGGTCTGCAAGTGTGGTATGCTATGTAAGGGTGCGATGCAGCATGCGGAGTGCAGTGTTGTGTACGATGGGCAGCGTTTGGTGGGTGGCTGACTGGGAGTGTTGCCTGTGGAGCAGTTGGTAGGATGCACCACTTCACATTTGCATTCACTTGCCTTGACCGCTCGTATCAAATCATTGAACTTTTGTCGGCACTGCACCCCATGCGCGATGCAGTGCTCCTGGCATTTACCACCTCAGCCGCAGCCTCCCACTGCCTGCGCAGCTGGTGTCTGGAGGTCTCCTGCCACCCTGCGGGTACAGGATGGCCCTCCTATTGTCCACTCCCTCCACCAGGGCCTCCAGTCCGTCATCAGAGAACCTTGGACCATACTCTCTTGCTGGTCCAGCAATCCTTCCTGCCATCCCGCACTGCTCTCGTTGACTGTGTACCTCCCCTTTAAGAGGTGCAGGTTGCCTTTAACAAGTGCTGGCCATGCTCCATTTTGGACCTCCTGCTTGTGCGTGCAGCCTCTCCACAGCGTGGGTAGCGTTGGCTGCATGTTAGTGACCAGACATCTCGAATCTCACGTGCAGCCTGCATCGGAAGCACTGGCACGGGTTAATCGATGACCGCTATGCTAGTGCCCAGTTTTGGGGGTTATTGAATTTAACCCCCTAAGTCACTCTTTTCAAACATGGGAGTAGAAAACTCCAGGGAAAATTAGTCAGAAAATGCTGGAAATACTCAGCAAGTGAGGCAGCATCTGTGGAGGATGAAACAGAGTGAATGACCTTTGGTCAGATTTGTGTGGTGTGTTTCAACTTGTACTTGTTAGAATGCTACTGGGCAGAAGACACTTATACACAATCATTTTGTTTATTCCTTTTAACTCAAATTTATCTTACTGGTTTTTAAATAACTGCATTTATTCTAGATGGTTTTTCCATTTTAATCTGGCTCATGAACGTAAATCTAATTGTGAACCATCTCGTTACACTTGACTGCAAATTTGGTTACAGCTCAATTATTTTAATATTGCACTCAACGAGGGATTTGCTTGATATGGGACTTGGAATACGGTTTGCCTTTCCCTCCTCAAATAAATGTGAGTTAACATTTTAATATCATGAGGTCAGCCCAGTGTTTTGTTGGATTTATAAACCAAAATATTGTCACAAAGAGGAAAAGCAGAAGAGGTTTGTGTCACATGTCAAGTTCCTTATGGTCATTCAAGAACTCTTTAGTGAAATCTGGTTATTTCTTCTGTGATTTTAAAATAGAAATTTTGTCTTGGTATGCTTGTATAGTTTTTAAATAGCCAGCTGATTAGGTTTAAGGGGTCTGCCATGGCTCAGTTGGTAGGTGGCACTCTTGCCTCTTGAGTCGGAAGGTTGTGGGTTCATGTCGCACCCCGGAGACTTGGCGCATATAATCTAGGCTGACTCTACTGAGGGAGTGCAGATTCCTAGTATGCATTCATTCTGTTGCTTGTGTGAAGCTTTTTATTTTATCATTTTGTCTTGTGTAGTAGGGATTTCGATGGCCCCTATTCAACTTCTGTCCTTTTTGGGTGCTTTGTTTATGTTTCATTCTGGTGTCTGACCTAATAAAGATGCAGATAGGACAGCAGCAGATTGAGGGGCAGGGACTGCAGTATCAAGGCAGAAACTGAGGACTGGTTAGGCAATAGGTAAGTCGAGAGAGAGATTGGGGACCTGCATTGGGGTATTGGATCGTCTAGTAGTGTTGTATGGAATTTAAGCAGATGCAGGTGCCACATTTAGTTTGATTAATATTTTCAAATAGAAAGAAAGACTTGCATTTCTATAGTGCCTTTCACGACCTCAGAATGTTCCAAAGTGCTTTCCAGCCAATGAAATACTTTTTGAAGTGTAGTCACTGTTGTAATGTAGGAAACGCGGCAGCCAATTTGCACACAGCAAGGTCCCACAAACAGCAATAAGATAATCGGTTTGTGGTGTTAGTTGAGGGATAAATATTAGCCAGGAAACCGGGGAGAGCTCCACTGCTCTTCGAAATGTTATGGTATTTAATTCTGTGTAAACCTCAAAACATTCTAACAAACCATTTTGTTTGCGGTGTCATCTCCCTGCGCCTGCTTTCTGCTCCTTCTATCTGGACCAGTTTTCAAAATGATTTCCTAGTTAGATCCCCATGAACTTTGCCAATCCTAATTTTAATTTTCTCTCTGTTTTGTATCATCTTCACTTTCATCATCGTTCCCTCTTTTCCAGACGAAACCAAGCTCAAACTCTGGAACATCACCATCAGTAAGAATGTACTGCAGCTGCCAAGCATCTTCCATCACCTCCCGCACCTGCTCGCCAGAGAGAATAGTTTCCAGCCGTCCGTCTACCTGGGACAGAGGAGAACTGGAGGTGAGCAAAAAAAAAAACAATTGACCCAGAAACCTTGAGCAGTTTTTAAAGATCGCAGTTTTAAATTTTTAATTTGAGCCTAATGGGTAAAAATATCAATCATGTGCAAAAAAAAAGTGCATTAGGCACTGGGACTTGCATCCAAATCTCTGCAGCCCGTATCCTAACTCGGACCAAGTTCCATTCACTCATCACCCGCTGTGACCTTCATTGGCTCCCGGTCCGGCAACGCCTCGATTTTAAAATTCCTATCCTTGTTTTCAAATCCCTCCATGGCCTCGCCCCCCCCTCCCTATCTCTGTAACCTCCTCCAGCCCTACAACCCTCCAAGATCTCTGCGCTCCTCCAATTCTGGCCTCTTGCGCGTCCCCGATTTCCTTCACCCCACCATTGGCGGCCGTACCTTTAGCTGCCTAGGCCCTAAGCTCTGGAATTTGTTCCCTAATCCTCTCCGCCTCTCCACCATCCCTCCTCTTTTTAAGGCGCTCCTTGAAACCTACCTCTTTGACCAAGCTTTTGGTCACCTGTCCTAATATCTCCTTATGTGGCTCGGTGTCAAATTTTGTCTGAAAACGCTCCTGTGAAGCACCTTGAGAACACAAGAAATAGGAGCAGGATAGGCCATATGGTCCTTTTGAGCCTGCTCCACCATTCAGTAAAATCATGGCTGATCTTCGACCTCAACTCCACTTTCCCACCCAATCCGTTGAGATGTTTTACTACGTTAAAGGCACTAGATAAATGCAAGTTGTTGTTTAATGGGTGGAATATCATGGCATGGTGAGTGCAGAAGTGGAGAATCCCAGCCTATATTTTTTATTTGTACAATTGTAGCCAAGCTTATTAATTATAATACTGTGGCTCAGTATCAAATTTTGTTTGATAACCGCTCCTGTGAAGCACCTTGGGATGTTTTACTATGTTAAAGGTGCTATATAAATGCAAATTCTTTGTTGAAGGTTGCACTCCTGAGTGTTCTTCGTCTGTTCATGTCACTGGACTGCAGTCAGGGTGAAGGATGTATTATTTTCAAATTTTTTCATCAGTTGCCACAGTGGGTTGCTTGACCTCTAGTTTTACTCCCTATTTTTTAAAAAAATTTCGCCGGTCTCCCAAATTTGTTTCTTTCCCCCAGTTTCCTACTTCCCAAAAAATAAAATCATGCAAAGTGCACGAGTAATCGTTCTTCGGTATTATAATTGTGATTGTTGTTTGCTGCTTGTACTACAACGAGAGAAAGGAATTCAAACAAATTTTCTGTTGGACAACTTGCATGTTTTCCATCCTCCCCCCCCCCCCCCCCCCCCTCCCAAGGTTGTCTCAGTAGGTTGTTGATGTAGAAATTGTGCATTGCATTGTTGACATAATCCTAATCCGTTTTCCGCCTTGTTTTTTTGCCTGCAGTTTCTATAGTGATGGGAGTTCCAACTGTAAAGCGGGAGGTGCACAGTTACCTGATCGACACCTTGAACTCCCTCATTTATGAACTGACCCCCGAGGAGAAAGAAGACTGTGTGATTGTTGTACTCATTGCAGAGGTGAGTAAACACGTTCCTGGAATTATATTCTCTTGAGTTTAGATAGTTGAGGGGTGATCTAATTGAGGTCTTCAAAATGATGAAGAGGTTCAGTCGGATGGATGCAGAGAAACTATTCCTTCTGGCCGGGGATGAGGGGACAATCTTAAAATTATCGATAAGTAGATTTTTGTCAAGTAAAGGTTATCAAGGGATATGGAACAATGGGTAAATGGAGTTGAGGTACAGATTGGCCATGATCTAATTGGATAGCGGAACAAGAGGGCATAATATTAGAGCTTGGCCATTAAGGAGTGAAATCGGTGAGTACTTTTTTTTACACAAGGTAGAAATCTGGAACTCTCCCCCACAATCATAGAATCATAGACCGGTTACAGCACAGGAGTAGGCCATTCGGCCCATCGAGATCATGCCAGCTCTTTGTAAGAGCAATCCAATTAGTTCCATTCCCCCGTCCCTGTAGCCGTGCAGATTTTTTCCCTTCAAACATTTATCCAATTCCCTTTTTGAAAGCCATAATTGAATCTGCTTCCACCACCATTTCAGGCAGCACATTTCAGATCATAATTACTCGTGGCTTAAAAAAGTTTTTCCTCATGTTGCCTTTGGTTCTTTTGCCAATCACCTTAATCCTCTGGTTCTCGACCATTCTGCCAGTGGGAACAGTTTCTCTTTATTTACTCTATCTAAACCCTTCATGATTTTGAATACTTCTATCAACTCTCCTCTTAACCTTCTGTGCTCTAAGGAGAAGAACCCCAGCTTCTCCAGTCTGTCCACATAACTGAAGTCCCTCATCCCTCGAACCATTCTAGTAAATCTCTTCTGCATCCTCTCCAAGGCCTTCACATCCATCCTAAAGTGCGGTGCCCAGAATTGGACACAATACTCCAGCTGAGGCCGAATCAGTGTTTTATAAAGGTTCAACATAGCTTCCTTGTTTTTGTACTCTATGCCTCTGTTTATAAAGCTTTTTTTAAACCGCTTCCTCAACCTGTCCTACCACCTTCAAAGATTTGTGCACATATACCTCCAGGTCTCTCTGTTCCTGCACCCCCTTTAGAATTGCACCATTTAGTTTATTTTGCCTCTCCTCATCCTTCCTGCCAAAATGTATCACTTTGCACTTCTCTGCGTTAAATTCCATCTGCCATGTGTCCGCCCATTCCACCAACCTGTCTATATCCTCTTGAAGTCTATCACTATCCTCCTCACTTTTCACTACACTTCCAAGTTTTGTCAACTGCAAATTTTGAAACTGTGCCCTGTACACCCAAGTCCAAGTCATTAATATATATTTTTAAAAAAGCAGTGGTCCTAGTACCAACCCCTGGGGAACACCACTGTGTACCTTCCTCCAGTCCGAAAAACAACCGTTCACCACTACTCTATTCTCTGTCTCACACAAATTTTCAAGACTGAGATGAATGGATTTTTTGATTTGAATTAATACTATCTGCCTCCACTGACTCCCTCGGGAGCCTGTTCCATAGATTGACCACTCACTCATTGAAATAATGTTTCCACAGATTAGTTTTGAATTCACCCCCCTTTAAGCGCACTTTGTAATCTCTGGTTCTAGTGTTCTGGGCAAGGTGAAACATCTGGTCATGGTCTACATTATCTAGTTCTTTTTAGATTCCTAAAAACAGCAATCATATCACCTCTCATCTGTTCTCTTTTTCCAGTGAGAACATGCCCAATTTTCGTAATCGCTTCCCTTAATCCGATCCCTCCATCCCCTCAATCATTCTGTTTGCTCTCTTCTGTAACCTTTCAATTGCTGCAATATCCTTTTTGTACTGAGGCGACCAGTAATGCAAAAAAAAATTATGAACCCCAAATTAAAGGGAAGAATTTGCAGGGCTATGGGGAAAGGGCAGGGGAATAGGACGAATTGGATAGCTCTGTCAAAAGAGCCGGCACAGGGACAATGGGCCGATTGGCCTCCTTCTGTGCTGTATGATTCTATGATTCTGACTGAAGAAAGGTGAAATAAAGTTTGGACAGATCCATGCAGACTGAAGAACAATGAATAAACTGGAACAGTCCCCACAGCTTATAGCAGGCGAGTTGGTGTAACCGCGATTTACCTGCGACAAAGCAGTGGCCGTGTCAGCAGCCAGTTGAGCTTCCGGCTCTATCTTGTTCATATAGGAGTCGTGAACATCCTACAGAGGAGAGGGATGCTTTACTTTGACAGGTGATGACGAGAAAGACAATGAAATCCTGGAGCCTGAGCGATGGCGAGTAAATGCATGTTATCCCAGCACTCAGCCGTTGTTTCACCACACTCCCTGATACAAACTGTGGCATCGCAGCACTGAGGTACTCGGGCTCCTCAGGTGAATAGTTAGCAGGACAAACTGAAAACATTTAATAAATGCTTCAATTCGTCTGAAATCAGCAGAGCTTTTAAAACGGTAAACAGAGAGGATTAAGTAATTAAAGTAATCGCACTGTAACCAGGTGTGAAAATCTTATTGAATTGCTCTAAATAGCCGGCAAGCTCAATGTGTTGTAAGCAACGCCTTTGTAATTGATTTCAATGGTGATGGGAATGGTTATCGTTAGTTGCCCGGTATAGACTGTTGCCCGCTATAAGCCGCGGGCAGTACAAGTGGTGGGGACTGGACCTCACTCAGACACACTTCTGTTGGTTGTATAGCACCTTTTAATGTAGTAAAACGTCCGAAAGTAATTCACAGGAGCGTTATCAATCAGAATTTGACAGTGAGCCACATAAGGAGATATTAGGACAGGTCTCCAAAAGCTTGGTCAAAGAGGTAAGTTTTAAGGAGTGTCTTAAAAGGAGGAGAGGGGTAGAGAGGTTCAGGGAGGGAATTCCAGGGCTTAGGGCTTAGGGCTTAGGCAGCTGAAGGCTCGGCCGCCAATGGTGGGAACGAAGGGAGGAGGGGACGTGCAAGAGGCCAGAATTGGAGGAACGCAGAGATCTCGGACGGTTGTAGGGCTGGAGGAGGTTACAGAGATAGGGAGAGGCGAGGCCTTGGAGGGATTTGAACACAAGGATGAAAATTTTAAAATGGAGGCGTTCGGGATCTTGGGTCGTGAGTCAGGTTCAATCCTGGCCACTGCTAATCTCAGCTGGGACAGCAGTAGAGTCGATAGAATTAGCTCCACTATCTCCAAGCTAGGGAGAGGAAAAACAATGAACAAGGATCCTTGCTTCCGATAAATATTCAGTAACATCTGTTGGAAGGTGCATGTGTATGGTCACTGGGCGAGAACGGGATTACATTTGCTGTGTAAGTTTATAAATGAAGAACAGCTGTTTAGGCAAGGTAAAAGGCTGGTAACATCTGTCAAACTGTACCTGGACACAAGCCAGTGCTTTCGAGCAAGAAAGGGAAGAAATTGGAACAGAAAATGTTTCATCAGCATCTTCATGCATATATTTTATCCATGGAGTGTGTGCCAATTACTCAGTAAATCCACCTCTCGGGTGGATTTAAAAGATCCCACAGCACTTTTGAAGAAGAGCAGGGGAGTTCTCCCTGGTGTCCTGGCCAATATTTATCCCTCAACCAACGTCACTTTTTTTAAAAAAAAAGAGATTATCTGATCATTTATCTCATTGCTGCTTGTGGGAACTTGCTGTACACAAATTGGCAATGGCGTTTCCCTACATAACAATAGTGATTACATTTCAAAAAGCACTTTGGGAAGGCCTGAGGTCATGAAAAACGCTATATAAATACTGGTCTGTCTTCCTTTTGTGACATTTGTTAAGAATTTGCAAATGATCACAAAGATAAGTCAAGATTAGATTTGTCACATACAACTCATCATTCTATAGAAACCTATCTGCCTGCCTCCCTCCCATCACAGAGTCCAACTGGCGCTTGAAACATTCGGAGAATTTGTCTCCACTGCCCTTTGAGGGCAGATTTGAAGCAAGTGTTGAAATTGCTTGGTGGATGCCTTGGCTCAATGTGATAATTATGTAAAATCCTGAAATTGTTTTCTGCCTGAATGATTTAACAGCAGCACCCATGTGTATGGCTTAACAATCCGTGGATTAAGTTAACTGAGCCAGTGAAGGACTTTCCCCTTGCAGAGACTTGGAAGATTACTTGCAGTTATCTGGTTATTGGATTAAATGTAGTGTCATGCTAGATGGCCCCACACATTTAATTGGCAAATATTAAACGCAGGTCACATTTTACAGGCTAAAGCAGCTAATGTATTTACAATATAGAAATATGAAATATACAAGTTCAGCAAAATATTAACTACAATATAAATCAGGGGGATGGGAACCTGAGCGGGGAGTCAGAAGGGAATAAAGTTGAGAGCAGCAAGAGAGGGGAAGACCCAGGGGAAATCTACAATACAACTAGTACAAACAGTTGTTCAAGAACAAGTGAAAGGGAAAAGCGTAGAGCAGCGGAAAGAAAGTGTACTTTAGGCACGACAGATAAAATAAAAACTAGAAGGCGGAAGGCAATTAACCCAGCATCAAAGCTGAAGGTCAGGCTAGGGTGTGGGGCCCAACTAAGAGTTCTATATACAAATGCATGGAGTATAAGGAATAAATTAAATGACCTACAGGTTCAAATTCAAATTGGAGGGTATGACATGATGGCTATTACTGAGACTTGGCTGCAGGATGGTCAGGATTGGGAACTAAATATACCAGGTTATAAGGTCTACAGGAGAGATGGGGAAAATGGAAGAGGGGGAGGAGTAGCCTTAGTGATTAGAGATGAAATCACTTCAATGATAAAGGAGGATATAACGAGAGGTAAGCAGCCAACAGAGACCTTATGGGTTGAAATTGAGAAATAGGAAAGGATCTAAGACTATAGTGGGAGTTGTGTATAGGACCCCTGGCAGCAGCTCTGAAGTGCTAGATTGTATAAATGCAGAGATCAGACAAGCGTGTAAGAAATGCATAGTGGTCTTAATAGGGGACTTTAACCTTCACATAGATTGGGAAAAGCAGACGAGCAACTGTCAGAAAGGTAGTGAATTTCTTGAGTGTGTCCGGGATAGTTTTCTGCAGCAGTATGTCCTATAGGCAACAAGGGGGCAAGCCATACTAGATTTAGTAATGAGTAATGAACCAGATTTAGTTAACATAAGGAACATAAGAACATAAGAAGTAGGAGCAGGACCCGGCCACTCAGCCCCTGGGCCCGCTCCGCCACCCACAGGGCCTTGACCAATCCGAACTCAGCTTCACGTCCAATTTCCTGCCCGCTCCCCGTAACCCCTAATTCCCTTTACTTCGAGGAAACTGTCGATTTCTGTTTTAAATTTATTTAATGATGTAGCTTCCACAGCTTCCTGGGGCAGCAAATTCCACAGACCTACCACCCTCTGAGTGAAGAAGTTTCTCCTCATCTCAGTTTTGAAAGAGCAGCCCCTTATTCTAAGATTATGCCCCCTAGTTCTAGTTTCACCCATCCTTGGGAACATCCTCACCGCATCCACCCGATCAAGCCCCTTCACAATCTTATATGTTTGAATAAGATCGCCTCTCATTCTTCTGAACTCCAATGAGTCGAGTCCCAATCGACTCAACCTCTCCTCATATATCTGCCCTCTCATCCCCAGGATTAACCGAGTGAACCTTCTTTGTACTGCCTCGAGAGCCAGTATGTCTTTTCTTACGAGGGTGAGAAGGTTGGTTCTCAAACAAGCGTACTGAGCTTGAATAAAGGAGACTATGATGGTATGAGAGCGGAATTGATTGAAGTGGACTGGGAAAATAGATTAAAGGGTAAGACGGTGCATGAGCAGTGGTGTTCATTTAAGGAGTTATTTTACAACTTTCAAAAAAAAATTCCACTGAGGAAAAAAGGGTGTAAAAGAAATGACAGCCATCCGTGGCTAAGTAAAGAAATTAAGGATAGTATCCGACGAAAAACAAGGACATATAAGGTAGCCAAACTTAGTGGGCGGATAGAAGATTGGGAAGTCTTCAAAAGACAGCAAAAAGTAACTAAAGGATTGATTAAGAAAGGGAAGATAGATTATGAAAATAAATTAGCAAAAAATATAAAAACAGATAGCAAGAGTTTCTATAGTTATATAAAAAGAAAAAGGGTGGCTAAGGCAAACATAGGTCCCTTAGAGGATGAGACCGGGAAATTAATGGTGGGAAACATGGAGATGGCAAAAATGCTGAACAAATATTTTGTTTCAGCCTTTACGGTAGAGGACACTAAGAATATCCCAACACTGGACAAACAGGGGACTCTCGGGGGGGAGGAGCTAAATACGATTAAAATCACTAAGGAATTGGTACTCAGTAAATTAATGGGACTCAAGGCAGATAAATCCCCTGGACCTGATGGCTTACATCCTAGGGTCTTGAGGGAAGTGGCAGTAGGGATTGTGGATGCTTTGGTAATAATTTTCCAAACTTCTCTGGACTCGGCAAAGGTCCCGGCAGATTGGAAAACTGCTAATGTAACACCGTTATTTTAAAAAGGGTAGTAGGCAGAAGGCTGGAAATTATAGACCAGTTAGCCTAACATCTGTGGTGGGTAAAATTTTGGAGTCTATTATTAAGGAGACCGTAGCGGAACATTTGGATAAACATAATTTAATAAGACAAAGTCAGCATGGCTTTACAAAGGGGAAGTCATGTCTGACAAATTTGCTTGAGTTCTTTGAGGGCATAACGTAGAGGGTGGATAAAGGGGAACCAGTGGACGTAGTGTATTTAGACTTCCAGAAGGCATTCAACAAGGTGCCACATAAAAGATTATTGCTCAAGATAAAGAATCACTGGATTGGGTGTAATATTCTGGCATGGGTGGAGGATTGGTTATCTAACAGGTAGCAGAGAGTTGGGATAAATGGTTCATTCTCGGACTGGCAACCAGTAGCCAGTGGTGTTCTGCAGGGGTCGGTGCTGGGTCCCCAACTCTTTACAATCTATAACGATTTGGAGGAGGGGACCGAGTGTAACATATCAAAGTTTGCAGATGATACAAAGATGGGAGGGAAAGTAGAGAGTGAGGAGGACATAAAAAACCTACGAGGGGATATAGACAGGCTGGGTGAGTGGGCGGAGATTTGGCAGATGCAATACAATATTGGAAAATGTGAGGTTATGCACTTTGGCAGGAAAAATCAGAGAGCAAGTTATTATCTTAATGGTGAGAAACTGGAAAGTACTGCAGTACAAAGGGATCTGGGGGTCCCAGTGCAAGAAAATCAAAAGGTTAGTATGCAGGTGCAGCAGGTGATCAAGAAGGCCAACGGAATGTTGGCTTTTATTGCTAGGGGGATAGAATATAAAAACAGGGAGGTATTGCTGCAGTTATATAAGGTATTGGTGAGACCGCACCTGGAATACTGCATACAGTTTTGGTGTCCATACTTAAGAAAAGACATACTTGCTCTCGAGGCAGTACAAGGAAGGTTCACTCGGTTAATCCCGGGGATGAGGGGGCGGACATATGAGGAGAGGTTGAGTAGATTGGGACTCTACTCATTGGAGTTCAGAAGAATGAGAGGCGATCTTATTGAAACATATAAGATTGTGAAGGGTCTTGATCGGGTGGATGCGGTAAGGATGTTCCCAAGGATGGGTGAAACTAGAACTAGGGGGCATAATCTTAGAATAAGGGGCTGCTCTTTCAAAACTGAGATGAGGAGAAACTTCTTCACTCAGAGGGTAGTAGGTCTGTGGAATTTGCTGCCCCTGGAAGCTGTGGAAGCTACATCATTAAATAAATTTAAAACAGAAATAGACAGTTTCCTAGATGTAAAGGGAATTAGGGGTTACGGGGAGCGGGCAGGAAATTGGACATGAATTTAGATTTGAGGTTAGGATCAGATCAGCCATGATCTTATTGAATGGCGGAGCAGGCTCGAGGGGCCGATTGGCCTACTCCTGCTCCTATTTCTTATGTTCTTATGACACCAAAACTCTGTGCAGTATTCCAGATGCGGTCTCACCAATACCTTATATAACTGCAGCAATACCTCCCTATTTTTATATTCTATCCCCCGAGCAATAAAAGCCAACATTCCGTTGGCCTTGTTGATCACCTGCTGCACCTGCATACTAACTTTTTGATTTTCTTGCACTTGGACCCCCAGATCCCTTTGTACTGCAGTACTTTCCAGTTTCTCGCCATTAAGATAATAACTTGCTCTCTGATTTTTCCTGACAAAGTGCATAACCTCACATTTTCCAATATTGTATTGCATCTGCCAAATCTCCACCCACTCACCCAGCCTGTCTATATCCCCTTGTAGGTTTTTTATGTCCTCCTCACTCTCTACTTTCTCTCCCATCTTTGTATCATCTGCAAACTTTGATATGTTACACTCGGTCCCCTCCTCCATATCGTTAATATGAATTGTAAAGAGTTGGGGACCCAGCACCGACCCCTGCGGAACACCACTGGCTACTGGTTGCCAGTCCGAGAATGAACCACTTATCCCAACCCTCTGCTTCCTGTTAGATAACCAATCCTCCACCCATGCCAGAATATTACCCCCAATCCAGTGATTCTTTATCTTGAGCAACAATCTTTTGGTAAAGGCTTAACTGTGCGTGAACATCTATCGAATAGTGATCCTAACATGATCGAGTTCAATGTAGTGTTTGAAAGGGAAAAAAGTGAATCAGCTGCTAAGATTCTAGACTTGGGTAAGGCCGACTTCAATGGGATGAGACAGAGACTGTCCACAGTAAACTGGGCAAATCTGTTAATGGGTAAAACGACTGATGATCAGTGGGAAATGTTTAAAGAAACATTTAACGTGATACAGAATCGGTTTATACCCCTGAGGAGCAAGAACTCTACTTGCCAAAAAAAACAGCCATGGACAACTAAAGAGGTAAGGGACAGTATAAGACATAAGGAAAGGGCATACAAAAAGGCAAAAAATGGCACAGATCCTGGCGAATGGGAAAGATACAAAGATCAACAAAGGGTCACAAAACAGATCGTAAGGGCTACAAAAAAAGTATGAAAAGAAACTTGCAATGGATATCAAAACCAATACGAAGAACTTTTATACTTAGGAAAAAGAGGGTGGTCAGGAGCAGTGTTGATGTGGAGATGCCGGTGATGGACTGGGGTTGACAATTGTAAACAATTTTACAACACCAAGTTATAGTCCAACAATTTTATTTGAAATTCACAAGCTTTCAGAGGCTTCCTCCTTCCTCAGGAAGGAGGAAGCCTCCGAAAGCTTGTGAATTTCAAATAAAATTGCTGGACTATAACTTGGTGTTGTAAAATTGTTTACAAGGAGCAGTGTTGGCCTCTTGAAAACTGAAAGTGGGGATATTGTCATTGACAATGGGGAAATGGCGGACATGTTGAACAATTACTTTGCGTCAGTATTTATAGTGGAAAAAGAGGATAGCATGCCGGAAATCCCAAGAAAACTTATATTGAATCGGGGACAGGGACTCGATAAAATTAACATAAGTGAAGCAACAGTAATGAAGATAATAATAGCACTAAAGAGTGACAAATCCCCAGGACCAGATGGTTTCCATCCCAGGCTTTTAAAGGAAGTAGGTGAGCACGTTGCGGATGCCCTAACTATAATCTTTCAAAGTTCTCTAGATTCAGGAACTGTCCCTCTAGATTGGAAAATTGCACATGTCACTCTGCTTTTTAAGAAAGGAGAGAGAGGGAAACTGGGGAATTATAGACCAGTTACCCTAACATCTGTTGTGGGGAAAATGCTGGAGTCTATAATTAAGGATAGGGTGACTGAACACCTCGAGAATTTTCAGTTAATCAGAGAGAGCCAGCATGGATTTGTGAAAGGTAAGTCGTGCCTGACAAACCTGATTGAATTTTTTGAAGAGGTGACTAAAGTAGTGGACAGGGGAATGTCAATGGATGTTATTTATATGGACTTCCAGAAGGCATTTGATAAGGTCCCACATAAGAGACTGTTAGCTAAGATAGAAGCCGATGGAATCAAGGGAAAAGTATGGACTTGGTTAGGAAGTTGGCTGAGCGAAAGGCGACAGAGAGTCGGGACAATGGGTAGGTACTCACATTGGCAGGATGTGACTGGTGGAGTCCCGCAGGGATCTGTGTTGGGGCCTCAATTATTCTCAATATTTATTAACGACTTAGATGAAGGCATAGAAAGTCTCATAACTAAGTTTGCCGATGACACAAAGATTGGTGGCATTGTAAGCAGTGTAGATGAAAACATAAAATTACAAAGAGATATTGATTAGGTGAATGGGCAAAACTGTGGCAGATGGAATTCAATGTAGACAAATGTGAGGTCATCCACTTTGGACCAAAAAAGGATAGAACAGGGTACTTTCTAAATGGTAAAAAGTTAAAAGCAGTGGATGTCCAAAGGGACTTAGGGGTTCAGGTACATAGATCATTGAAGTGTCATGAACAGGTGCAGAAAATAATCAAGAAGGCAAATGGAATGTTGGCCTTTATATCTTGAGGACTCGAGTACAAGGGGGTAGAAGTTATGCTGCAGCTGTACAAAACCTTGGTTAGACCGCACCTGGAGTACTGTGAGCAGTTCTGGGCACCGCACCTTCGGAAGGACATATTGGCCTGGGAGGGAGTGCAGCGTAGGTTTACTAGAATGATGCCCGGACTTCAAGGGTTAAGTTACGAGGAGAGATTACACAAATTGGGGTTGTATTCTCTGGAGTTTCAAAGGTTGAGGGGTGATCTGATCGAAGTTTATAAGATATTAAGGGAAACAGATAGGGTTGATCGAGAGAAACTATTTCCGCTGGTTGGGGATTTTAGGAGTTGGGGGCACAGTCTAAAAATTAGAGCCAGACCTTTCAGGAGCGAGATTAGAAAATATTTCTACACACAAAGGGTTGTAGAAGTTTGGAACTCTCTTCCACAAACGGCAATTGATACTAGCTCAATTGCTGAATTTAAATCTGAGATAGATAGCTTTTTGGCAACCAAAGGTGTTAAGGGATATGGGCCAAAGGCATGTATATCGAGTTAGATCACAGATCAACCATGATCTTATCAAATGGCGGAGCAGGCACGAGGGGCTGAATGGCCTCCTCCTGTTCCTATGTTCCTAAATACAGTGGGGGTGGGGGAAGAGTCTGTAATGGATCAAACACTCATCGAAGGAACATCTTTGGATGGAAAAATGACTGCTTGTTAGAGGTTCTGTGTCTGTCATTTTTTAGTCTCGAGTACTGCTTTCAGTATTGGCACCATGTTCTTACAGGAATGTACACCACAGAAACAGGTCATTCACCCCAACTAGTCCATGCCGGTGTTTGTGCTCCACACGAGTGTCTTCCCACCCCTCTTCATCTCACCCTATCAGCATATCCTTCTATTTCTTGCTCCCTCATGTGTTTATCCAGCTTCCCCTTGAATGCATCTATGCTATTCGCCTCAACTACTCCTTGTGGTAGCGAGTTCCACATTCTAACCACTCTCTGGATAAAAGTTTCTCCTGAAATCCCTATTGGATTTATCAGTAACTATCTTATATTTATGGCTCCTAGTTCTGGACTCCCCTGCAGTTGTAAGGTGACTTTTGGTATAACTTGCATGCAGGGAATAGAATGGAAGATTCTACTGAACTGAACTAAGTTCACTCTTTTAACCTAATTATTCTTTTTGATGTCAGGATGTCAGAACATCAGGATATTGCATTCAGTATTATAATTAATAAGCTTGACTATATTTTGTACAAATAAAAAATATAGGCTGGAATTCTCCACTTCTGCACTCACCATGCAATGATATTCGATCCATTAAACAACAACTTGCATTTATATAGTACCTTTTAACGTAGTAAAACATCAAGGGCTGGGGCGGGAAGGTGGCGTTGAGGTCAAAGATCAGCCATGATCTTATTGAATGGCAGAGCAGGCTCAAGGGACCATATGGCCTACTCCTGCTCCTATTTCTTATGTTCTTATGTTCTCAAGGCTTTTCACAGGAGCGTGTTCAGACAAAATTTGACACTGAGCCACATAAGGAGATACTCTGGCAGGTGACCAAAAGCTTGGTCAAAGTGGTAGGTTTTAAGGAGCGTCTTAAAGGAGGAAAGAGAGGTAGGGAGGGAATTCCAGAGCTTAGGGCCTAGACACGGCCGCCAATGGTGGGGTGAAGGAAATCGGGGATGCGCAAGAGGCCACAATTGGAGGAACACAGAGATCTCTAAGTATGGTAGGGATGGAGGTGGTGACAGAGAAAGGGAGGGACGAGGCCTTGGAAGGATTTGAGCACAAGGATGAGTATTTTAAATTCGAGGCGTTGCTGGACCGGGAGCCATTGTCGGTCAGTGTGAGACTGACTGAGGTCGTGATGTAATTTAAGTTATAGCTGACAAAAGTCTTATAATGGTTTGGCATGTTGGATACTTAAGAGAATTGAATTTAAAAATATATTTCTTTTGGACTTTTGCCTCAAAACTCCCCATGGTACATGAAGGAGAGTGAAGACCATCAACCCAAAGTGAAGATCATGGTTGACTTGTATTTCCATTGGGAATAGCAATTCAAGACCTCAAGAGTCTATAAGTTATGAAGAGGTTCAAGCAACTAAACTGGCTTTTGCTGTAGAAAAGACGACTGAGGGAAGATATGTTACAGAACTTGCATTCCCACAGCGTTTGTCGTGACCTCAGGAGAAAATTGCAGAGCTACAAAGGGCAGGGGGAGTGGGACTAATTGGATAGCTCTTTCAAAGAGCCGGCACAGGCATGGTAAGCCAAATGGCCTCCTTCTGTGCTGTATGATTCTATGTCCCAAAGCTCTTGACGTCCAATGGATTACTTCAGAAGAGCAGCCAATTTGCGCGCAGCAAGGTCCCGCAGATTGAGCAATTCTAGGATAATTGTCCCCGTAGCAAATCCCTTGCCTTCAGTGGCAGCTCTGTTCTTAAATTGTCAGCGCCTCTTTAAAATGGGTGCTGGGAGGTTTTACTTCGTTCGTTTGTGGAAAAGTGGCTTGATTTGGTTCTATGGTTCTATGATTTTGAAGCTGGGACACGCCAGCCCCGATTTTAACCTGGGGCGGAATTCGCGGAGAGCTGAAGCGGGCGACGATGCACCCGATTTTAATACCCGGACATGATTTTAACGAACAGTTACTGAACCCAACCCGCAGCCGGTGGGGATGATGTAGAGGCCGGCGAGCAGGAGTGGGAAATCGCCCGGCTGCAATTTGTCGCCGGGGGATCCAAGGTTTCCTTGCTGGGCTGGGGTGGGAGCACTCCCGCTCTTCCTGCCCACAAGGAACCTGAAGTTTATTTTTTAAAAAGATAAAACTTACCTGGGCCTCTTCTGGCCCAACCCTGCTTGCTGGCAACTTTCTCTGGTGGCTCTGAGACTTGGCGGGTCTGCAGTTTAAGATAATGTGCGCGTCAGAATGGGAGTCATTGCAATTAGGTCCCTGCTTGTCTGGGCGGCTATCCCGAAGCCGATTAAAATCTCCAGTTAAAATGGTGTGTATGGGAATGGTTCCAGGACAGTGCTGGAAGCTCCCAAGCATGGTTTTAACCCCCTGCACGCCCTATGCCAGCGTTAAAATCACACCTACCAATTCTCTTTACAGGTTTTTGGCAGATAGACACTGTGCTCCTGCTGCATTTTTTTCTTCCCCCAGCGCAGTTGGTTTTCAGACTTTGCAGCTGCTGGATTTGTGTAATCCACAATCTTTGTGTACCGATCTCCAGCCACACCATTCTTGCCGCCTGTCACAACTGCCAACATACTGCTAGGCATGGACGTTCCTTTGGGCTAATGGTGCTCCTGAATTTAGAGGAATGTATGGAATCTTACAACACCAGGTTATAGTCCAACAGTTTTATTTGAAAATCACAAGCTTTCGGAGGCTTTCTCCTTCGTCACGAAAGCTTGTGATTTTCAAATAAAACTGTTGGACTATAACCTGGTGTTGTAAGATTCCTTACATTTGTCCACCCCAGTCCATCACCGGCATCTCCACATCATGAATTTGGAGGAGGAAGAGGAATTTTGCAAACCAGACAGTTCGCAACCTTCGTGTCCTATTTGACCCTGAGCTTCCGAAACAATATCCTCTCCTTCACCAAGACTATCTCTTTCCGCCTCCGTAACGTCGCCTGTCTCTGCCCTGCCTCAGCTCATCTGCTGCTGAAACCCTCATCCGTGCCTTTGTTACCTCCAGACTCTACTATTCCAATGCTCTCCAGGCCGGCCTCCCATCTTCCATCCTCCGTAAACTTGAACTCATCTAAAACTCTGCTGCCCGTATCCTAACTCGCACCAAGTCCCTAACGCCCATCACCCCTGCGCTCGCTGACCTACATTGGCTCCCGGTACGGCAACACCTCAGTTTTAAAATTCTCATCCTTGTTTTCAAATCCCTCCATGGCCTAGCTCACTCCCTATCTCTGTAACTTCCTCCAGTCCTACAACCCTCAAAGATCTCTGCGCTCCTCCAATTCTTGCCTCTTGCACATCCCCGATTTTAATCGCTCCACCATTGGCGGCCGTGCCTTCAGTTGCCTGGGCCCTAAGCTCTAGAATTCCCTCCCTAAACCTCTCCAGCTCTGCTCCTTTGACCAATCTCTGTCACCTGTCCTAACATCTCTTTATGTGGCTTGGTGTCAAAATTTGTTTGATAGTGTCTTAGGATGTTTCACTATGTTAAATGTGTTATATAAATGCAAGTTGTTGTTTTACTAACACTGTACAAAGAGTGACCTCGCACAATGTATGAACTGGCCTATCTGTTCGAAAACAAAAAACTAAATCTGAACTCCTTGCATAGTAAGTTCTAGTAACAGTCTCTGATCGTGGGAGATCACGAGACTGTCCCTGAACTATACGGACATCCTTACTTTGCAGATTTATCCTCAGTAAACAGAAATCACAGCAAACAATGCATTCATGTTTTAGGAAAACACGCCTCTCTTTTTGGTGTTCACACCTTTCCCGGTGGATCTCGACACCCATAGAAGAGGCAAAAACATTTTACAACTGCTCTTTTACCCCTGGAGGGATACAAGTAACAGCTCAACATCGATCAAAGAGAGTTCTCTAGCTCCCATACTCCCAAAAGGATCCTCCCATAAGACCCAAGCCATGTTTTAAATTCAGATTTACCATAACTATCTAAAATCGCAAAGATAAAACTTCACTGGACTTCCAACAACCACTTTTGGGACTGGCTGATCTCTTAATGTTGTCTCAGTTTTGAATCAAAAGACTCAATATTGGGACTGTGGCTGAATGGCCCATATGAGCAAAAGACTTTTACACGAGCTTTCACTGTAAAATAACCCATCGGCATTGTGCAAATGGCTTATTTTTAATGGTGCAGTAAATTTAATGTGACTACAATACATAAGTATTTTCTGAATGACCTAACATGCTCCAGAAAGTCTATTGGCAGCTGTTCTACTGTTGCTATGTTTGTACAGTGTAGAAGGTGGCTGTATGGCCATTGTAGCTGTGCTGTTGTTAGCTGTTCAACTGTAGTTGTCCACCTTGATCCCATTTAGCAAAAAAGGTTTACAAGGATGATACCAGAATTGAGAGGTTATATCTATAGAATCATAGAACGATTACAGCACAGATGGAGCCCATTCGGCCCATCAAGCCCGTGCCGGCTCTTTGTAAGAGCAATCCAGTTAGTCCCATTCCCCCGCTCTTTCCCCATAGGCTTGCAATTTTTTTCCCTTCAAGTATTTATCCAATTCCTTTTTGAAAGCCATGATTAAATCTGCTTCCACCATCCCCTCGGGCAGTGCATTCCAGATCCTAACCACTCGCTACATTTTTAAAAAAAAAGTTTTTCCTCATGTCGCCTTTGGTTCATTTGCCAATCACCTTAAATCTGTGTCCTCTGTTTCTCGACCCTTCCACCAATGGGAACATTTTCTCCTTATTTACTCCATCTAAACCTGTCATGATTTTGAACACCGCTATCAAATCTCCTCTTAACCTTCTCTGCTCTAAGGAGAACAATCCCAGCTTCTCCACGTAACTGAAGTCCCACATCCCTGGAGCTATTCTAGTAAATCTTTTCTGCACCCTTTCTAAGACCTTAACATCCTTCCTAAAGTGCAGTGCCCAGAATTGGACACAATACTCCAGTTGTGGCCAAACCAGTGTTTTATAAAGGTTCAGCATAACTTCCTTGCTTTTGTACTCCATGCCTCTATTTATAAAGCCCAGGATCCAACAAGACTCAAGAAGCTCAACACCATCCAGGACAAAACAGCCCGCTTGATTGGTACCCCATCCACAACCCCAAACATTCATTCCCTTCACCACCGGCGCACCGTGGCTGCAGTGTGTTCCATCTACAGGATGCACTGCAGCAATTCGCCAAGGCTTCTTCGACATCACCTCCCAAACCCATGACCTCTACCACCTAGAAGGACAAGGGCAGCAGACACATGGGAACACCACCACCTGCACGTTCCCCTCCAAGTCACACACCATCCCGACTTGGTAATATATCGCCGTTCCTTCATTGTTGCTGGGTCAAAATCCTGGAACTCCCTTCCTAACAGCACTGTGGGAGAACCTTCACCACACGGACTGCAGCAGTTCAAGAAGGCGGCTCACCACCACTTTCTCAAGGGCAATTAGAGATGGGCAATAAATGCTGGCCATGCCACCGACGCCCACATCCCATGAACGAATTTTTTTTTAAAAGTATGCTTTCTTAACAGCTTTTTCAACCTGTCCTGCCACCTTCAAAGATTTGTGCACATGTACCCCCAGGTTTCTGTTCCTGCACCCCCTTTAGAATCGTACCATTTAGCTTATATTGCCTCACCTCAATCTTCCTGCCAAAATGTATCACTTCGCACTTCTCTGCGTTAAATTTCATCTGCCACGTGTCCACCTATTCCACCAGCCTGTCTGTGTCCTCTTGAAGTCTATTACTATCCTCTTCACTGTTCACTACACTTCCAAGTTTTGTGTCGTCTGCAAATTTTGAAATTGTGTCCTGTACACCCAAGTCATTAATATATATCAAAAAAAGCAGTGGTCCTGGAACCGACCCCAAAGGAACACTACTGTACACCTCCCTCCAGTCCGAAAAACAACCGTTCACCTCTACTGTTTCCTGTCACATAGCCAATTTTGTATCCATGCTGCCACTGTCCCTTTTATTCCATGGGGTTCAATTTTGTCGACAAGCATATTATGTGACACTTTATCAGATGCTTTTTGAAAGTCCATGTACACACATCATTGCCCTCATCAACCCTCTCTGTTACCTCATCAAAAAACTCAATCAAGTTAGTTAAACACGATTTGCTTTTAACAAATCCTTGCTGGCTTTCCTTTATGAATCTGCACTCGTCCAAGTGACTCTTAATTTTGTCCCAGATTATCATTTCTAAAAGCTTCTCCACCAGCGAGGTTAAACTGACTGGCCTGTAGTTGCCGGGTTTATCCTTACACCCTTTTTTTGAACAAGGGTGTAACATTTCAATTCTCCAGTCCTCTGGCACCACCTCCGTATCTAAGGAGGATTGGAGGATTGGAAGATTATGGCCAGCACCTCTGCAATTTCCACCCTTACTTTCTTCAGCAATCTAGGATGCATCCCATCCAGACCGGGTGACGTATCTACTTTAAGTACAGCTAGCCTTTGTAATACCTCCTCTATCAATTTTTAGCCCATCCAGTATCTTCTCTACCTCCTCTTATTGTGACTTTGCATCTGTCTTTACCAAGGAAGAAAATGCTGCCAAAGTACTCATTTAGTACCTCAGCCATGCCCTCTGCCTCATGTGTAGATCTCCTTTTTGGTCCCTAATCAGCCCACCCCTCCTCTTACTACCCGTTTACTGTTTATATGCCTATAGAAGACGTTTGGATTTCCTTTTAGGATATCCGCCAATCTATTCTCATACCCTCTTTGCCCCTCTTATTTCCTTTTTCACTTCTCCTCTGTACTTTCTATATTCAGCCTGGTTCTCGCTTGTATTATCAACCTGACATCTGTCATACGCCCCCTTTTTCTGCTTCATCTTACTCTCTATCTCTTTCGTCATCCAGGGAATGTACCTAGACTGTACCCAAACCATCTCCTCTTCAAAGGCCACCCATTGTTTTGCTTGCCAATCTTTGATTCCAATTTACCCGGGCCGGATCAGTTCTCAACCCACTGAAATTGGCCCTACTCCAATTAAATATTTTTACTCTAGATTGCTCCTTTGTCCTTTTTCATAACTAATCGAAACCTTATGATATTATGATCACTGTTCCCTAAATGTTCCCCACTGACACTTGCTCCATTGGCCCACTTCATTCCCCAGAACCAGATCCCACAATGCCTCCTTCCTCGTTGGGCCCGAAACATACTGATCAAGAAAGTTCTCCTGAACACACTTCAGAAATTCTTCCCCCTCTTTGCCCTTTACACTATTACTATCCCAGTCTATATTAGGATAGTTGAAGTCCCCCATTATCACTACTCAACTGTTCTTTCACCTCTCTAATTTCCCTGCAAATTCGCTCCTATCTCCTTCCCATTAGTTGGTGACCTATAGAATACACCCAGTAGTGTAATGGCACCTCTATTGTTTCTTAACTCTAACCAAATAGATTCTGTCCTTGACCCCTCAAGGACATCCTTTCACTCCAGCACTGCAATATTCTCCTTAATCAATACTGCCACCTTCTCCCCCCTTTCTTTCCTTCCCCATCTTTCCTGAACACCTTGTATCCAGGAATATTTAGTACCCAATCTGCCCTTTTTTTGAGCCAGGTCTCTGTTATCGCCATTACATCATATTCCCATGTGGCTATTTGTGCCTGCAGCTCACCAACCTTGTTTACCACGCTTCGTGCATTTACACACACGCACTCTAAACCTATCTTAGACCTTCTCGTATTCTCTTAGTCTGATCCCACCTAATACCGTACTGTTTTTTATTCTAGTGCTATCTTTCTCTCCAAATTCTTTGTGCACCTTGTTTCTCCTTTCCAATGCTACATCCTTGTGCCCATCCCCCTGCCACATTAGTTTAAACCCCCCCCCCCCCACAGCACCAGTGAACCTCCCAGCGAGGAGATTGATCCCAGCTCTGTTGAGGTGCAACCCGTCCGTCTTGAACAGGTCCCTCCTGCCCCAGAACTGGTCCCAATGCCCCAGAATCTGAAGCCCTCCCTCTTGCACCATGTCTCTAGCCACGCGTTAACCTGCCTTATCTTCCTATTCCTATACTCACTAGTGCGTGACACTGGGAGTAATCCAGAGATTACTACCTTTTGAGGTCCTGGTTTTTAACTTCCTCCCTAGCTCCTGAAACTGACTGTAGGACCTCATCCCTTTCCTATGTCATTGGTACCCACACGGACCATACTTTTGCTTGTTGCCCTCCCCCCCCAGAATGTTCTGCACCTTCTCCATGATGTCTCCTTGGTGCCAGGGTAAAGAATAACACAACATGCGGGACTCACGTCGACGGTAACAGAAACACCTGTCTGCCCCCCGACTATCGAATCCCCTATGAATACCGCATATCCACACTTCACTGTGCCTCCTGTGCAGTCCTTTGCCCCATGCTCAGGACTGCACTCCTTCGAGGTGTCGTCACCCTCACTGATATTCAATGCTGATACCGGTTTAAGTGCCACACACCTGGAAGATTCCTGCACTGCCTGCCTCTTCCTGTCCTTTCAGATGGCCGCCCACTTGCTATCCTGAACTCTCCGTGGCTGCGGGGTGACTACCTCCTGAAACGTACGATCCAGGAAAGCTTCAGCCTCCCTTTTGCCCTGCAGTGATTCCGGTCGCCTCTCAAGCTCAGAAACCCTCAGCTCAAACTACTGGAGGCATTTCCTGCACATGTGGCCCTCCAGGACACATGAAGCATCCTGAACTTCCCACATGGTGCAGGAATTGCAGGCAATGGGTCTCAGCTGCCCGGCCATTATATTTTAAAAAAGCTTTTTTTTTTCTATACTCCCTTTAGATACTCAATTATTATTAATTTACTTACCCCAATTAACTGACCCTTTTATTCCAGGGGTCTCAGAGCTCCTCCTCTCCGTTTACTGTCCTTCCCACTCTCTCCAAGTTCTCAAGTTTCCACTCAGTTCACGATCCAATTCATTCGCAATGCGCTCTGTGCTTCAGCAGATAACCTTCTACTTGATACAACTTCTAAACACCAGTTACAACTGCTCAATCAGCTTCAGCTCACAGTAATTACCCTCTATTGAGGCAATCACTTATAGTTGATTGACTGGTGACTGGTAACTGCTACTGACTTGCAGTTTCTGTTATCCATTAACTATGGGCCGAATGGCCTCCTTCTGTGCTGCAACCATTCTATGATTCTATAACTAACTTGCAGTTTCTTTTAAAGTTCTGAGTTAAATTTTAAACTAAATTTTAATTTCAATTCACGCACTACTTTACCAGTGTCCCACTTTCACCAAATTCTCAAGTTCCCACTCAGTTCACGATCCACTCTGTTCGTATTGCATAGACCAGTTAGGTCTAGTGGCCTGTTTCTGTGCTGTACATTCTATGTAACCTCCCTCCCCTGTTCCAAATCCCTTTTATTTTCTCCTTTTGAAATCCTTAACCTTTGCCTCAATAGCCACTTCTGGGTAAAGCATCCCATGTCCCAATACCCTCTGAAAAAGTTTCCTTTAGGCTTTCCAGTGATAATCCCGAATGTGTGCGCACTTGCTATTGATTGCCAGTGAGGAGAAATAGCCCTTCCCTTTCAAAACCTTTAATAATTTTAAAAGCATCTATTCGATCTGTTCCCTAACTTTAGAACCGTAGAAAAGATACAGCACAGAAGGGAGCCATTCGGCCCAACGAGTCCGCGCCGGCTCGAAGAACAACCAGGTGCCCATTCTAATCCCACCTTCCAGCACCCGGTCCGCAGCCCTGCAGCTTACAGCACTTTAGGTGCAGGTCCAGGTACTTTTCAAAAAGAGTTCAGGGTCCCTACCTCTACCACCAATACACCCACCACCCTCTGGGTAAAAAAGTTTTTTCTCATGTCCCCTCTAATCCTTCCGCCAATCAGCTTAATTCTATGTCCTCTAGTTCTTGAACTCTCCACGAGGGGAAACAGGTACTTCCTGTCTACTCTATCTGGGCTCCTCAATTTTGTACACCTCAATCAAGTCTCCCCTCAGCCGCCTCTGCTCCAAGGAAAACAACCCCAGCCGATCTAATCTCTCCTCATAGCTGCAATTTTCAAGCCCTGGCAACATTCTTGTAAATCTTCTCTGCACTCTCTCCAGAGCAATTAAGTCCTTCCTGTAATGCGGTGACCAGAACTGCGCACAATACTCCAGCTGTGGCCTTACCAGTATTTTATACAGTTCCATCATTATATCCCGACTTTTGTATTCTATACCTCGGCTAATAACGGAGAGCATTCCGTATGCCTTCTTCACAACCTTATCTACTTGTACTGCCACCTTCAGGGACCTGTGCATATGCACTCCAAGATCTCTCACTTCCTCGACCCCTCTCAATATATTCCCCTTTACTGCGTATTCCCTTTTACTGTTTGCCCTCCCTAAGTGATTTACCTCACACTTCACCGGGTTGAAATCCATTTCCTACTTTTCCGCCCACTCCACCAACTCATTGATATCTTCTTAGTGAAGAGGACAGCTGTGGACTCCATCAACTACACAGTGAAGTTTTGTGTCGTCTGCAAATTTGCCAATCATGCCAACGACATTCAAGTCCAAATTATTAATGTATAAACAGCAAGGGACCCAACACTGAGCCCTGTGGCACCCCACTGGAAACGGATTTCCATTCGCAAAGACATCCATCGACTTTTACCTTTTTGTTTCCTGTTACAGAGCCAATTTTGGATCCAATTCACCACATTTCCCTGTATCTCATGGGCTTTTACCTTTCTGACCAGTCTGCTATGTGGAACTTTGTCAAATGCCTTACTAAAAGCCATGTTGAAAACATCCACTGCATTACCCTCATCAATCCTCCTTGTCACTTCCTCAAAGAATTGAATCAAATTTGTAAGGCATGACCTTCCCTGAACAAATCCATGCTGACTATCCCTGATTAAACCATGCCTTTCCAAGTGACAGTTTATTCTATATCTCAGTATTGATTCTAATAGTTTGGCCACCACAGAGGTAAGACTGACCGGCCCATAATTGTTCGGCCTTTCCCTCGTACCCTTTTTAAACAATGGTACTACGTTTGCAGTCTTCCAGTCCTCTGGTACCTCCCCTGTATCTAGTGAGGATTGGAAAATGATCCTCAGAGCATCCGCTATTTCCTCCCTGGCTTCCTTCAATAGCCAAGGAAACAATCCATCCGGCCCTGTGACTTATCAACTTTCAAGGATTCCAGTCCCTCAAGTACTTCCTCTCTCGTTATGTTTACCTTATCCAATATTTCACACCTCTCCTCTTTAACTACTGCATCCAGATCATCCTTTTCCTTTGTGAATACGGAGACAAAATATTCATTTAAAACCCTACCCACATCCTCTGCTTCTACACACAAGTTACCCTTATCATCCCTGATAGATCCCACCTTTTCCTTAGCTATCCTCTTATTCTTTAATGTACTGATAAAACATCTTTGGGTTTTCTTTAATCTTACTAGCTAATATTTTTTCATGCTCTCTCTTTGCTTTCCTTATTTCCCTTTTTACGTCATCCCTGTACTTTCTATACTCCTCTAGGCTTCCCGCAGTATTTAGTTTTCTGTGACAGTCATAAGCTTTCTTTTTCTGCTTTATCTTGCCCCGTATACTTCCGGACAACCAAGGGGCTCTAAATTTGGCAATGCCACCCTTTTTCTTTGAGGGGACGTGTCTGCATTGTACTCGTAGAATTTCACTTTTTAGTTCCTCCCACTGGCTTGCCACTGATTTCTCCTCAAATAGTTGTGTCCAGTCCACTTCTGCCAAATCACCTCTTAGTTCTGTAAAATTTGCCTTCCCCCAATTTAAAACGCTTGCTCCTGATTTAACTCTGTCCTTTTCCATAATAATGCTAAAACTAACTGAATTGTGATCACCATCCCCAATATGGTCACCCACTGTCACTTCACCCACTTGCCCATCTTCATTTCCCAGGACTAAATGTAGAATTGCATCCCCTCTTGTTGGGCTTGTCACGTACAGGCTAATAAAGTTCTCCTGGAAACCGATCAAGAATTTTGCGCCCTCTGTGCCTCTCACACTGTTTGAATCCCAGTTGATGTTCGGGTAGTTGAAGACATAGGAACAGGAGTAGGCCATTCAGCCCCTCGTGCCTGCTCCGCCATTTGATAAGATCATGGCTGATCTGTGATCGAGCTCCATATACCTGCCTTTGGCCCATATCCCTTAATACCTTTGGTTGCTAAAAAGCTATCTATCTCACAATTAAATTTAGCAATTGAGCTAGTATCAATTGCCATTTGCGGATGAGAGTTCCAAACTTTTTTTATTCGTTCATGGGATGTGGGCGTCGCTGGCAAGGCCAGCATTTATTGCCCATCCCTAATTGCCCTTGAGAAGGTGGTGGTGAGCCGCCGCCTTGAACTGCTGCAGTCCGTGTGGTGACTGTTCTCCCACAGTGCTGTTAGGAAGGGAGTTCCAGGATTTTGACCCAGCGACGATGAAGGAACGGCGATATATTTCCAAGTCGGGATGGTGTGTGACTTGGAGGGGAACGTGCAGGTGGTGTTGTTCCCATGTGCCTGCTGCTCTTGTCCTTCTAGGTGGTAGAGGTCGCGGGTTTGGGAGGCGCTGTCGAAGAAGCCTTGGCGAGTTGCTGCAGTGCATCCTGTGGATGGTACACACTGCAGCCACAGTGCGCCGGTGGAAAGGGAGTGAATGTTAAGGGTGGTGGATGGGGTGCCAATCAAGCGGGCTGCTTTGTCCTGGATGGTGTCGAGCTTCTTGAGTGTTGTTGGAGCTGCACTCATCCAAGCAAGTGGAGAGTATTCCATCACACTCCTGACTTGTGCCTTGTAGATGCTGGAAAGGCTTTGGGGAGTCAGGAGGTGAGTCACTCGCCGTAGAATACCCAGCCTCTGACCTGCTCTTGTAGCCACAGTATTTATATGGCTGGTCCAGTTTAGTTTCTGGTCAATGGTGACCCCCAGGATGTTGATGGTGGGGGATTCGGCGCTGGTAATGCTGTTGAATGTCAAGGGGAGGTGGTTAGACTCTCTCTTGTTGGAGATGGTCATTGCCTGGCACTTGTCTGGCGCGAATGTTACTTGCCACTTATGAGCCCAAGCCTGGATGTTGTCCAGGTCTTGCTGCATGTGGGCTCGGACTGCTTCATTATTTGAGGGGTTGCGAATGGAACTGAACACTGTGCAATCATCAGCGAACATCCCCATTTCTGACCTTATGATGGAGGGAAGGTCATTGATGAAACAGCTGAAGATGGTTGGGCCTAGGACACTGCCTTGAGGAACTCCTGCAGCAATGTCCTGGGGCTGAGATGATTGGCCTCCAACAACCACTACCATCTTCCTTTGCTCTAGGTGTGACTCCAGCCACTGGAGAGTTTGCCCCGATTCCCATTGAGTTCAATTTTACTAGGGCTCCTTGGTGCCACACTCGGTCAAATGCTGCCTTGATGTCAAGGGCAGTCACTCTCACCTCACCTCTGGAATTCAGCTCTTTTGTCCATGTTTGGACCAAGGCTGTAATGAGGTCAGGAGCCGAGTGGTCCTGGTGGAACCCAAACTGAGCATCGGTGAGCAGGTTATTGGTGAGTAAGTGCTGCTTGATAGCACTGTCGACGACACCTTCCGTCACTTTGCTGATGATCGAGAGTGGACTGATGGGGCGGTAATTGACCGGATTGGATTTGTCCTGCTTTTTGTGGACAGGACATACCTGGGCAATTTTCCACACTGTCTGGTAGATGCCAGTGTTGTAGCTGTACTGGAACAGCTTGGCTAGAGGCGCAGCTAGTTCTGGAGCACAAGTCTTCAGCACTACAGCTGGGATGTTGTCGGGGCCCATAGCCTTTGCTGTATCCAGTGCACTCAGCCGTTTCTTGATATCACGTGGAGTGAATCGAATTGGCTGAAGACTGGCTTCTGTGATGGTGGGGATATCGGGAGGAGGCCGAGATGGATCATCCACTTGGCACTTCTGGCTGAAGATGGTTCTACCACCCTTTGTGTGTAGAAAAGTCCTCTACTATTATTGCCCTCTTATTTTTGTACTCAGAAATTTGCCTACATATTTGTTCTTCTATCTCCCTTTCGCTATTCTTGGGTCTATAGTACACTCCTAGTAGTGTGACTGTCCCTTTTTTATTTCTTATCTCAACCCATATGGCCTCGATTGATGATCTCGTTAGCATATCATCCCTTCTCACAACTGTAATTGATTCTTTAACCAATAATGCTGACCCCCCCCCCCCTCCTTTTTTTATCACCCACTCTATCCTGCCTGAAAACACTCTATCCAGGGATATTGAGCTGCCAATTATCCCCCTCTTTGAGCCAGGTTTCCATTATAGCAATGATATCATGCTGCCATCTGTCTATCTGAGCTCTTAGCTCATCTGCTTTGTTTGTAATACTCCTTGCATTGAAGTATATACCCTTTAACCCCGTCAAATTCCTGTGCTGAACACGATTTAACCTTTGCTTCTTTTGCCTTTGAGTCACTAACTACGTCACTAGCTGCTTTTCTACTTCCCGTTTCCTGGTCTGAATTTGTCCTATCTGTACCTGCCCTTTGGTTCCCATCCCCCTGCCATACTAGTTTAAACCCTCCCCAACAGAACTAGCAAATGCCCCTTTCTCGGTTCTTGTGAAAAAATCCCCATTTTTTTAAGCCTTTCTCCACAACTATAACCTCTAAATACTGGAATCATTTTAACCTCTATTTAGCCCGTCCCATGGCTCCAATATCCCTACCATAATGGGGTGCTTGGAACGACACACTATACTCTAACTGTGGTCTAAATTATACCGTCTACAAATTCAGCATCACTTCCTTGCTTTTACATTGTGTTCAGTGCCCCGTGTATAAAACCCAGAATCCCATTTGCCTTTCTGCAGTCTTTTCTGCTTGCACTATGACCTTTTTAAAGATCTACTTCTGGATCTTTTAAGAATCTTACTATTTCTTACCCTGTTCTTTTTTTTTTCCCCCAAATGTACTACTTCACATTTCTCTACGCTGACCCGCAGCTGTTACTTATCTGCCCGCTCTGCGAACCTGCCTGGCCTCATGCAATCTCTGCCATTCTTCTTCACGGTGTGCCACCTCCCTTCATTTGATAGCATCGATATCTCTTTTTGCAGCCGTGTCTAAATTATTTTACATAAATGGAAAACAAAAGAGATCACAGCACAGATCACCACCCATGACCTGATGATCTGAAAAACATCCGTTTTACCCTAACTCTTTGCATTCTGTCCCTTAGCCATCTTTCTACCCACATAGCTACATTCCCTACTAAGACCTGTTCCCAAAGAGTTGGTTTTAAGGCACATTGGGGTGTAAAGTGGTCTCAGGCGATGGTGAATCGGCAGCCCATTTTACACACCGTCCAATTTTCTTTTGCATTGAAGTCAACGGAATAGAAAATCAAATGGAATGTAAAAACAGACTGCCGATTCAGAGAAACATAGAAAATAGGAGCAGGAGTAGGCCATTCGGCCCTTCGAGCCTGTTCCACCATTCAATATGATCATGGCTGATCCTCTATCTCAATACCATACTCCCGCTTTCTCCCCATATCCCTTGATGCCTTTTGTGTCTCGAAATCTATCTAGCTCCTTCTTAAATATTCAGTGACTTGGCCTCCACAGCCTTCTGTGGTAGAGAATTCCACAGGTTCACCACCCTCTGAGTGAAGAAATTTCTCCTCATTTCACTCCTAAATATCCTACCCCTTATCCTGACCCCTCATTCTGGCCCCCCCAGCCAGGGGAAACATCCTCCCTGCATCCAGTCTGACTAGCCCTGTCAGAATTTTATATGTTTCAATGAGATCCCCTCTCATTCTTCTAAACTCGAGTGAATACAGGCTGAGTCGACCCAATCTCTCCTCATCCAACAGTCCTGCTATCCCAGGAATCAGTCGAGTGAACCTTCGCTGCACTCCCTCTATGGCAAATATATCCTTTCTTAGGTATGGAGACCAAAACTGCACACAATACTCCAGGTGTGGTCTCACCAAGGCTCTGTATAACTGCAGTAAGACATCCTTGCTCCTGTACTCAAATCCTCTTGCAATCAAGGCCAACATACCATTTGCGTTCCTAACTGATTGCTGCACCTGCATGTTTGCTTTCAGTGACTGGTGTACAAGGACACCCAGGTCCCTTTGTACATCAACATTTCCCAATCTATCATCATTTAAATAATACTCTGTCTTTCTGTTTTTCCTTCCGAAGTGGATAACTTCACATTTATCCACGTTATATTGCATCTGCCATGTATTTGCCCACTCACTCAACTTGTCTAAATCGCCTTGAAGCCTCTTTGCATCCTCCTCACAACTCACAATCCCACCTAGTTTTGTGTCGTCAGCAAACTTGGAAATATCACATTTGGTTCCCTCATCCAAATCATTGATACGTATTGTGACTAGCTGAGGCCCAAGCTCTGATCCCTGCGGTACCCCAGTAGTCACTGCCTGCCACCCCGAAAAAGACCCATTTATTCCTACTCTCTGTTTCCTGTCTGTTAACCAATTTTCAGTCCGTGTCAGTATATTCATCATTGCCTGTTTTGCCCTACTGCCTGAGGCCAGTTTATACCCCTGGTTTTCAGGAAATGAGGAAAGATGGAATGATCGTATCATTTTTACTGTGATGAATACACAAAATGCACGATGTTTTCCCAACACAGCTTGTTTGGACCCAAATTACAAAGTATTTGCTGAACAATTGAGAGGGGATAAAAGACATCGGCTAAATGCCGCTTTTTGTTAAATAAAGACTGTGCTTTAATTGGTGCTTTTTGTTAGCTAGTGTCACTCGCTTAAAGTCCACACACAATTATAAACACAACTCTGCAGGGTTACGGTAATTACCAGAAGTGTTGAATCGCTGCCAGCAGCAGTAAGTTCCTACAATCGGCCTTTCATGTGGTGTAACATTAATCTGCACGGAGGCATCCAGGCACTCAGTACCGTTGGAACAGTAGAACTGAACAGGTTGGGGTGGGAGGCTTGAGAGGATTACAGAACAGGCGTAGAAAGAAATAGTTTCAAAAAAGCATTTATTGGTGTGGCATTCGTTGTGTTTAGTGGGGGGTCACGTGTTGACTTGACCTTGTGTGGTGACTGTTTAGAAACGTGTGTGTGAGACAGATGTACATAATTAAGCAGATCCTTCATGTTGATCATGGTGAGTCAGAGGTCTTGCAAGAACTGGGGCGTTAAGCGAAGTAGAATCATAGAAAGGTTACAGCATGGAAGGAGGCCATTTGGCCTATCGAGTCCGCACCGGCTCTATGCAAGAGCAACCCAGCTCGTCCCACTCCCCCGCCCTATCCCTGTAGCCCTGCAGATTTTTTCCTTTCAAGTACTTATCCAGTTCCCTTTTGAAGGCCATGATTGAATCTGCCTCCACCAACCCCCTCGGGCAGTGCATTTCAGATCCTAGCCACTCGCTGTGTTTTTTTAAAAAAGTTTTTCCTCATGTCACCTTTGATTCTTTTGCCAGTCACCTTAACTCTATGCCCTCTGGTTCTTGACCCTTCCGCCAATTGGAACAGTTTCTCTCTATCTACTCTGTCTAGACCCATCATGATTTTGAACACCTCTATCAAATCTCCTCATAACCGTCTCTGTTCCAAGGAGAGCAACCCCAGCTTCTCCGGTCTATCCACGTAACTAAAGTCCCTCATCCCTGGAATCATTCTGGGAAATCTCTTCTGTACCGTCTCTAAGGCCTTCACATCTTTCCTAAAATGCGGTGCCCAGAACTGGACACAATACTCCAGTTGTGGCCGAACCAGTGTTTTATAAAGGTTCAACATAACTTCCTTACTTTTGTACTCTATGCCCAGGATCCCGTATGCTTTTTTAACCGCTTTCTCAACCTGCCCTGCCACCTTCAATGATTTGTGCACATTATACCCCCCAGACCCCTCTGTTCCTTTACCCCTTTTAGAATTGTGCCCTTCAGTTTATATTGTCTCTCCTAATTTTTCCTACCGACATGCATCACCTCGCATTTTTCTGCGTTAAATTTCACCTGCCACGTGTCTGCCCATGCCACCAGCCTGTCTACTATCACTATCCTCCTCACTATTTAAAAGAGCTGAATTCCAGAGGTGAGGTGAGAGTGACTGCCCTTGACATCAAGGCAGCATTTGACTGAGTGTGGCATCAGGGAGCCCTAGTAAAATTCAAGTCATTGGGAATCGGGGAAAACTCTCCAGTGGCTGGAGTCATACCTAGCACAAAGGAAGATGATAGTGGTTGTTGGAGGCCAATCATCTCAGCCCCAGGAGATTGCTGCAGGAGTTTCTCAGGGCAGTGTCCTCAGCCCAACCATCTTCAGCTGCTTCATCAATGACATTCCCTCCGTCATATGGTCAGAAATGGGGATATTCGCTGATGATCGCAACCCCTCAGATAATGAAGCAGTCTGTGCCTGCATGCCGCAAGACCTGGACAACATCCAGCCTTGGGCTGATAAGTGGCAAGTAACATTCGCACCAGACAAATGCCAGGCAATGACCATCTCCAACAAGAGAGAGTCTAACCACCTCTCCTTGACGTTCAATGGCATTACCATCGCTGAATTCCCCCACCATCAACATCTTGGGGGTCACCATTGACCAGAAACTTAACTGGATCAGCCACATAAATACTGGATCAGCCACATAAATACTGTGGCTACAAGAGCAGGTCAGAGGCTGGGTATTCTGTGGCGAGTGACTCACCTCCTGACTCCCCAACGCATTTCCACCATCTACAAGGCACAAGTCAGGAGTGTGATGGAATACTCTCCACTTGCCTGGATGAGTGCAGCTCCAACAACACTCAAGAAGCTCGACACCATCCAGGACAAAGCAGCCCGCTTGATTGGCACCCCATCCACCACCCTAAACATTCACTCCCTTCACCACCGGCGCACTGTGGCTGCAGTGTGTACCATCCACAGGATGCACTGCAGCAACTTGCCAAGGCTTCTACGACAGCACCTCCCAAACCCGCGACCTCTACCACCTAGAAGGACGAGGGCAGCAGGCACATGGGAACAACACCACCTGCATGTTCCCCTCCAAGTCACACACCATCCCGACTTGGAAGTATATCATCGTTTCTTCTTCATCGCTGGGTCAAAATCCTGGAACTCCCTCCCTAACAGCACTGTGGGAGAACCTTCACCACACGGACTGCAGTGGTTCAAGAAGGCAGCTCACCACCACCTTCTCGAGGACAATTAGGGATGGGCAATAAATGCCAGCCTTGCCTGCGATGCCCACATCCCATGAACAAATTTTTAAAAAAAAAATTCACTACACTTCCAAGTTTTGTGTCATCTGCAAATTCTGAAATTGTGCCCTGTACACCCAAGTCCAAGTCATTAATATAAATCAAGAAAAGCAGTGGTCCCAGCACCGACCCCTGGGGAACACCACTGTACTCCTCCCTCCAGTCCGAAAAACAACTGTTCACCACTACTGTCTGTTTCCTGTCACTTAGCCAACTCTGTATCCATGTTGCTACTGCCCCCTTTATTCCATGGGCCGCGAACTTGATGACAAGCCTACTATGCGGCACTTTATCAAAAGTCTTTTGAAAGTCAACATACACCACATCAACTGCATCGCCCTTGTCTACCCTCTCTGTTACCTTATCAATAAACTCCATCAAATTAGTTAATCACAATTTACCTTTAACAAATCCGTGCTGGCTTTCCCTAATCAATCCACACTTGACCAAATGACTGTTAATTCTGTCCCAGATTATCGTTTCTAAAAAGTTTCCCCACCACTGAGGTTAAACTGACTAGCCTGTCATTGCCAGGTTTATCCTTACACCCTTTTTTGAACAAGGTTGTAACATTTGCAATTCTCCAGTCCTCTGGCACCACCCCCGTATCTAAGGATGTTTGGAAGATTATGGCCAGTACCCCCGCAATTTCCACCCTTACTTCCCTCAGCAACCTAGGATGCATCCCATCCGGACCGGGTGACTTATCTACTTTAAGTACAGCCAGCCTTTCTAGTACCTCCATTTTATCAATTTTTAACCCATCCAGTATCTCAACTACATCTTCCTTTACTGCGACTCTGGCAGCATCTTCTTCCTTGGTAAAGACAGATGTAAAGTACTCATTTAGTACCTCGGCCATCCCCTCTGCCTCCATGAGTAGATCTCCTTTATGGTCCCTAATCGGCCACACCCCTCCTCTCTACCTTTTTACTATTTACATGCCTATAGAAGACTTTTGGATTCCCTTTTATGTTGGCCGCCATTCTATTCTCATACTCTCTCTTAGCCCCTCTTATTTCCTTTTTCACTTCCCCTCTGAACTTTCTATATTCCGCCTGGTTCTCACTTGTGTTATCAACCTGACATCTGTCATAAGCCTCTTTTCTTCTTTGTCTTCCTCTCTATCTCTTTTGTCATCCAGGGAGGTCTGGCTTCAGTTGCCCTACCTTTCTTCCTCGTGGGAATGTGCCTAGACTGTACCCGAGCCATCTCCTCTTTAAAGGCTGCCCACTGTTTAATTTCAGTTTTGCCTGCCAATCTTTGATTCAAATTCACCCGAGCCAGATCTGTTCTCATCCCACTGAAATTTGCCCTCCTCCAATTGGGTATTTTTACTTTAGAATGGTCTGTGTCCTTTTCCATAGCTATTCTGAACCTTATGATACTGTGGTTGCTGCTCCCTAAATGCTCCCCCACTGACACTTGCTCCTCTTGGCCCACCTCATTCCATAAAATGAAGTCCAGCAATGCCTCCTTCCTCATTTGGCTGGAAATGTACTGGTCAAGAAAGTTATCCTGAGCACATTTCAAAAATTCCTCCCCCTCTTTGCCCCTTATTATTATTGTTAACCCAGTCTATATTAGGATAGTTGAAGTCCTCCTTTATCATACTTTATAGCTTTTGCACCTCTCTGTAATTTCCCTACAAATATGGTTCCTCTATAACCTTCCCATTATTTGGTGGCCTATAGAATACACCCAGTAGTGTAATGGCACCTCTATTGTTTCTTAACTCTAACCAAATAGATTCTGTCCTTGGCCCCTCCAGGACATCGTCTCTCTCCAGCACTGCAATATTCTCTTTAATCAATACTGCCCCCCCCCCCAATCTTTCCTTCCGCGTCTCTCCTGAATATCTTGTATCCAGGTAATATTACCAAGGAGTAATCCTGGGATTTGGGAGCATTGGGAAAGGGGCCAAGGGTTTGGCAGTGCATGTGACAGGACACTGGGTGTCAGGCTCCTGGAGAATTCGGGTGGGAGGTTTTGGCGCCCGAGGATCAGGGAGCAGCGGGAATGCAGTCTTAGGGTTTGTGAGCATTAAGAAGAAATGCTGGAAGTGGGGAAGGGTCTGAGGAGGGAGGCCCTTGGACAGAGCAGGACGGGGAAGGAGGTTTTGGAGATGAGCAGGGGTCTTGCAGCCCAGCGGGGAAGGGGCACAGGAAAAATGGGACCTTGGCCCTTTTCAGGCCATCAACTGCCATCTCTCCCGACCAGCCCGCAGCTCTTTGTGCCCTTGATTTCCCCTCCCTTTCCACCACCACTTTCCTTATCATCAGCTCTTGGTTTTGAATTCCTGCTTTAAAGCATTTAAATTTGAAGTTTGTGCGTCTGCATTCCTGGCACACACAAAGCCTCTGATTCTCCGTCCATATAAATCACATACTGGGGGTGTGGCTGCTGCACTTTGGCCACCTGGTGTGGAGGGGAGCGGGCAAGTCGGAGGACCTAGTCATGGGTCCAAAGTGGCCAACCACAGGTGCTAGGTTTGGCGTGGCCTGCAGGGGGTCGCTCTGGCTGCCCGCCTCTCTTCCACGGTCTTGTCCGTGCCCAGATGTCCCTGGAGAAGGAGCACACGGTGTCTGCCAGTACGCTCGAGGCCTTCCGCGACCAGTGGGCACCGCAGGGACTGTGGAGTGTGCACCCAACACTAGCAATAACATTATTAGTTAAGTTTATAAGTTTCCTTTTGTTTTTTATGGTTTGTTTCTTTTAGTTGTGGCCCTCTAAAAGGGGGGCGTTTTTGTTTGCTGACACTGTGGCAACCCAGTGTCTCCTTATTGGTTTATTTAGAAAAGGCAAACTGGGGATGTCATTTCCCGACATACACCCCCGGACATGGGCCAGCAGAATAAGAGTGGGAAACGTACTGTTCAGTGAACCATTAGCTTGTTTGCTGACCTCTGTGTTTAATCAACATAAATTTTTATAAACAAAGAGTTATTTCAAGATGCTGAAAGTTCATTTGCTTACATAGTTTCCAAGATTTTTAAAATATAAAATAAATCCCTTAAGCCTTGACTGTATTTTCTAAGAAGTATGTAGGAAAGTGGCTAAAAAGAAATCCGTTCTCCATTAAACAAACTTTTGTTTTCTTTTCTAAACGATCAACAAAGAAAGCAGGATCACAGGTGCTGCCGATCATGGTGTCTGTTTGTCTGTGAGGCATCTGCAACAGAAATTGTGAAGATATTTTAGATGCCAAAATTTGGGGATTCAGTCTTGTGTTTGAAAGTTTTTTGGAAAAAGCAAAGAAATTCTCAGAATCCTCACAGGATACGGATATCAACTCGCACTGGTGCACAGATCACAAGCTAGGACATTCTGCAAACTGCACATGCTCAGAATGTACAGATTTGGTTTAAAAAAACTTATCCAACTGTTGAGGTAAAATATTCATTCAAATCCCAGGCTTTTGAGACAGGCTGAAGCCTTGAAGTAATGAAGGTATCAGAAGACATTTAAGTGGGTAAATGTAATCAAGTTATTGTGAAATATATAAATGTGTTTTTAAAAAGTTGATTAAAATCATATTTCTGACATTAAATAGTTCAATTACTGAGAGGGAAAAATGGCAGCCAATTATTTTTTTTAAAAAAGCATTTTGAGTGATTTGGTTCCACAGCATCTGAAGGGTAAACTGCTGGCATGTTAAGAGAGGGTTGTAAATTTAAGCATTTGGATTTCCACTATAAATGACCACAAAGGCAGTTTCAATGTTAATTGTTGACCTTTTTTAAAAAAAAAAATTACTCAAAATATTGGCACAGGAAGTGTGCATGATGCACAAAAAAACCCACACTAATAAATAATTGATCTAAACAAAACATGAAAATATGTTTTCTTTTATATTACTGTGGAAAAAAAGCAAGCCTCCTGGGATAGAGTTCATTAGGATTAATGTACACCTTTCCCCAAGGATTGATGTAGTTCCTCACTGAGTTATAATTAAGCGATTGGGTGGGGCCTCTAAGGAAATAATTTGCCAGTTTGCCAGAGATGCATTGCTACTTCGCTAGACCTCTGGAGAGAATTCAACCTATATTTTCAAACCATACTCGTCAGATTTCAATAGTGTCTCTCTGCTTCTTTTTAAAAAAAAAAATCTTTCCTGATTGTGCTTTAACTGTTTGTTGTTTCTATGCACTCTGTCTTTTGCTTGGTTTCTTGCTCTTTGCCTGCCTTTGTGCGATTCTTTTATGGCTGTGTGCTTTTCTGCTTAGTTTCTCGGTGACCATGTACTATATTAAGTAGCGAAATAGACTTAACTGCTCCGTGAAGAGCTGTGTGTTTTTTTTTGCTCGTTTCTCATCTTTTTTTCCACTCCTCTGCTGAAGGTGCTAACTAATACTGGGGTATGGTTCCATTGGCACCATTAATCCTTGGGGATCTTGGTTTAATTCTCAAGTTTAGAAGGTTGAGGGCTGACCTGACCAAGATATTTAAAATGATAAAGGGATTTGTGGCTGATCTGTACCAATCCCCTGATACCCTTATCTAACAAAAATCTATTGATCTCAGTCTTAAAAATTTCAATTGATCCACAGCCTTCAGAGAGAGAGATCCAGATTTCCACCATCCTTTGGGTGAAAAAGTGCTTCCTGATTTCACTCCTAACTGGTTTGACCCTAGGGTTATAAAAGGTTAGCACAGTGATTCCACACAAACCTGTGGCCCACACTACACCATGTCAGTGAAACTGTTTTGTGGTGAGTTAGCACATTGGCCCTGCAGACATTCCCAATCGAGACTCCCTCCAGATTGGTGTAGACCTCAAGGCCAAACAAGAACCAATTGGACCCACGCTGTCATGCAGGACTTATAAAAGCTCAACTTAGATTTCCACACTGCATGGTACTATGCGCAAGACAGACAAGGCTGGAAATGTCACAATACACACCACCATGCTTGCATTGGTGAAGTGGCTGATCACTAGTAGTAGTACATAGCATCCATTTTTGTGGGTCTAATTTTCTTTACGGCATTGCCTCTGATGCTAAGTGTCTTTGGAGACAACCCAGTAAAATGAAGATCGAGGAACCATGACCTCCTTTTGAGAGCAGTTTTCTGGAGTGTCTCCGGCCTTTGGGTGCAGCCATGTGCATCACGTCTGCTATCTGGGCAGGTGAGGGCACTTTTTGCCTCTGCAGTCCAGTCCTCCGAGGTCTGAGAGGGCTGTAGTCAGACTGGCTTCGCATTAACAGTACTTGGATAGGATTCATGATTATCCATTGTCACCAAACCCACTCCACAGCACTAAATGGGCAGATTATAGGAACAGGAGCAGGCCATTCAGCCCCTCGATCCTGTTCCGCCATTCAATTAGATTATGCCTGATCTTTATCTTGCCTCCATCTACCCGCCTTGGTTCCGTAAGCCTTAATACCCTTACCCAACAAAATCTGTCAATTTCAGTTTTGAACTTTTCAATTGACCCCTAGCCTCAACAGCTTTTTGGGGGTGAACGTAACAGATTTCCACTCCCCTTTGGGTGAAGAAGTGCTTCCTGAATGGCCTAGCTCTAATTTTAAGGGTATGCCCCCAACATAGGGTTGATGGAGAGAAACTATTTCCTATCAACTCCTTTAATTATCTTAAAACACCTCAATTAGATCAGCCCTTAATCTTCTAAAATCAAGGTAATACAAACCCAGTCTGTGCAACCTGTCCTTGTAATTTAACCCTTTTAGCCCCGGTATCATTCTGGTGAATCTGCGCTGCACCCCCTCCAAGGCCGATATATCCTTCCTGAGGTGTGGTGCCCAGAACTGAAAACAGTATCTCCAGATGGGGTCTAACCACAGCTTTGTACAATTATATTCAGCAGCAGGTTGTGCTGCATAATAATTCCCAGTGGATTCTGCGATCTGAGTGGGTGAAATGGTGGATATGGTGCAGGAGTAGCCGCTTCACGATTATTTTAAATGTTTTTTTTTTCCCCCGATCACTTTTGAAGTCACTCTACCTGCGATAATGGGGATGTTTCACTTTCTGACGATCAGTGCTTCCCAGACCCCAAAGTCAAACGATTTATAATTTCATCTCGGTGTGTTCTACTTAAATGAAAAGGATGATTTGAGAAGCAGTCGAGCAAAAAAAAATGTTTTTAAAGTAGTCAGTGATTCATCAAGGTTTGTTTGTACAAACAAATTAATGGGCCACAGGAAATTCTGCATTCTTGGCTTTGTCATCGCAGGAAGCTAATTGCCAACGCTGAGTAGCAACTCAGTGGTGAGCCGCTGAGTCAGCCAACTGTAAATCTGTAGAGGAACTCTCTTAAAAGGAGTTTTATGCTTCCAGTATTAACGAAGCTGCGGTGATTTGAATGTAGATGAGAATATTTTTGCAGATTAGTGATTTTCAAGCTCCATGTCCCTCTCCAGCCTGCTTTTGCAAAGAGGTTCGCAAAGCCTGTGCACTGGTTTCCCAGAATTCACACTGACGTACAAATCAAAGTAGCACACACATTTTCCAATCTGTGCTTATTTTAATGTTAATTTTATTTTAAATGGGTTACGGTTTGTGTTTAAAATAATGCCGATCAGAAAGTGTAGGCCTGCGTGTCTCATTTACTTTTCCTCCTCTGCTTTTCTGTAATGAGCATTAGTTCCAGGCTATCGATAGTACGATGTCCAAATTAGGTTTCTGTGTGTTTGTTTTTGTTCTCGGGGATGTGGGCATCGCTGGCAAGGACGGCATTTATTGCCCATTCCTGGTTGCCCTGCGAAGGTGATGATGGTGGGTCCCCTTCAGTTTGTACAACTGAGTGACTCTTAATGGCCTCTGAAGTGGCCCAGCAAGCCAACTCTAATGTGGACTAGAGTGATGAATAGGGCCAGACTGGGTAGGAACAGGAGTGAACCAATTGGGTTTTTACAACAACAACAACTACTTGTATTTATTCAGTGCCTTTAACAGAGCAAAACGTTCCAAGGAGTGTGTTCTAAACTGAAGGGAAAAATCATCAGAAAATAATTGATCGAAGCCAGAAAACGAAATGATTGGGAAGTGTGACTGGGGCAAGACTGTAATCACGCAGAGAGGAAACCAACTAACTGGCCTTTGAAAAAATGTTGTAGTATCACGTGGATTATTTCTGCAAGACCAAAAAAGGAAAAACAGTTTGAGGTGCAGATAATGTTGGCCTCGAGCCATGCTTTGGATAATAGATTTACTACGATGTTTTCATTTCTGAGACTTTTATCTTCATACTTTCTATGATGGAAGCAATTTGCATTTTTGAAAAATTCCTATTTGAAATCTGGAATAAGAAGCTGGAGTATTATCTCCAATTCTGGGCAGCACACTTTAGGAAGATGTCAAGGCCTTGGAGAGGGTGCAGAGGAGATTTCCCAGAATGATGCCAGGGATGAGGACCATGGAGTTACGTGGAGAGATTTTTAAAAATCATGTAATCCAGTTATTATGGTGGATCTAGTATAAAGTCGTTAGTTTTGCATTTTCAGTGTACTATCAGTCAAAGAAGAGGGACTCCACATTGAGAACTCCCGATAACTTGTTTCAGACTATTGGAAGGAGGGCAGAGGAGTTCTTCCAAAACCCTGGCCAACATCTATCCCTCTAACAACACCATCAATAACAGATTAACTAGTCATTTATCTCATTACTGTTTGTGGAATCTTGCTGTGTGCAAATGGGCTGCTATGTTTGCCTACATAATGACAACAGTGACTACACTTCAAAAATACTTAATTGGCTGTGCAGCACTTTGGGAGGTTCTGAGGACATGAATGGTATATAAATACAAGTCCTTTCCTTTCATTCCCTTCTTTGGTGTGTTTCCCACCAATTGTGCTGTTGCAACACTGGACAACGGAGGGGGGGGGGGGGGCGCGCGCGCGGGGCGGGCGGCTGCCAGTTAGGCCTCGATATTCCCATGTAGTCAGAGGGAGGGTCTGCGAGCCAAATTCAGAAGGCGGGGGATTGTGCAAGCGCCTCCTTGGACTGGCTCCACCAAGAGACAAAAAGATGCTGAAGTATAATGAAAATGATTCAGCACATCACCTGCTTGGCATGACTCCCTGGCGGAGGCATGGGGAGCCCACCTTACGTATGGTAATGCAGTTGAGGTCAAGAAGGCATCTCTAGGTTGGACGGAAGTGCCCATCCACCTCACTTCTGCCAGGGCAACAGTTGTTGCAGAAAGCCCAGGCATTTCTGTTAATGTTGACTTGTTTTCACATCCCTCCATGGCCTCGCCCCTCTCTATCTGTGAGACCTCCTCAAGCCCTATGACCCTCCGACATCTCTGCGCTCCTCTAATTCTGGCCTCTTGCGCATCCCCAATATCCATCGCTCCACGATTGGCGGCCGAGCCTTCAGTTTCCTAGGCTCTAAGCTCTGGAATTCCCTCACTAAACCTCTCTACCTCTCAGTCCTTTTATGACGCTCTTTAAAACCTATGTCTTTGACCAAGCTTTTGGTCACCTGTCCTAATATCTCCTTTATGTGGCTCGGTGTCAAATTTTATCTGATAATCGACCTTGTGAAACGCCTTGGGACGTTGCACTACATTAAAGACTCTATATAAATGCAAGTTATTGTTGATAGTCAAAAGTGACCGTGGGAGTTGGTCAGGAAGTTGGCTCTGGAGAGGAAAGGGTACATGACCCCTTGGAGGGGAAGGTCTCACACTGCATGGAATGCAGCTCCAATTTGCTGTCAAACTAGGTTTTAAAAAGTGCTGAGGGATCCCATGGGCTTGAGAACCTGGACGTTGCTGTCTGTCCCCTCTGAGTGTTTACAGTTTAATGGCTGGGGGCCATTGCCTAATGATATGGTAGAAAGAAAAGATCTCTTCTTTGCACAGTATTCCAAACAAAAAGTGACTAGACTTTCACCAGTAACACAAAGTATTTCTGGGACCGAGAGGTTTCACGTTCCCTTGAATTCTTCCGAATTTCCAGTGTAATTCCAGCTGCATCACCGATTTATTATAGATTTAAATAGCCGTCAATTTAAGGTTGAATAATGGAGTTTAGATCCTTGCATTCCAAATCCCCATAGGAAGTAAAACTTGAGTACATTTCCTCCAGTTAAATCAAAACAAACTGGAAATAGCACATTTGATGTGATGCATCCTCCTTGTGTGATATTAAAACGAGCTGATGCTGAGCAGCTCTACTTCATCCTCCTGTGAATGCTCAATCACTCACTTTGTTCTTATTTTTTCTTTTGCAGACAGAATTACCATATGTAAATAGTGTTGCAGAAAATCTCAAAAATTTGTAAGTAATTTTCACTTCTTACCTTTTTGTTGATGTTTTTGAAGCGGAGGGTATTTTCTGATGCACTGTCCCTTACCCTTAATGTTTTACTATGTTGAAGGCGCTGTATAAATGCAAGTTGTTAAATATTTCATGATGGAGGAAAAAAGTCACAGAGATGAAAGTGTTTTGTTATCCTTTCGTTGTTTTCCATGCCTCCAAAAAGTGATTAAATAATTAATATTTGCATTTGTGGATCAGAATTTGCAGCCTGCAGACTAGAGAATGAATGGAAACAATGGAGGGGTGAAATTGGGCTCGGTCGCTAGGGGAAAATGGACACTAGCGAATCGGCAGCCTGTTGTCGATTGACCGGTGGAAAAGAAAATCGGGGCTCGAGACCAATTTCACTTCCAATGCTCTGAAGTTTGGCATTGATCCCATTGACACGAGATTCGCTACCAATTAGATTTGGTGCTTTAATGAAGGCCATTCAGTTAGGCAGCGTTAACGGTTCAGCACCTACTAAATGTATTTCTGGAGGGAGAGAGGGAATGGACTGTGGGATGTGGTGAGAAGTGGGACTGATCTACAGAGAACAGATGGGCTTGGTAGGCATTTCCTGTCGTATGGCGTTACCCATTCCTTCAATTATACCATAAGATCCCAGAAGGTGGTTTACTCACTGGTTGGTTATCAAGAAGGGGAAATTTGTCAACAAATTTTGAAAACTAATCAAAGTTGTGGTTTTGAATGCAGCAGATGAAAAATTGCTCATTTGGTTTCATGTGGCATTAACAGATTGTGGAACCCGAGTCAGATTTAGTCTGTGGGAAACCTCGGATGTTGGGATTTCTTTGACTTCATTGTACACCCACATATTGTGGAATTCCACAACAGATTCATCTGCTAACAATTTTTGAGCTAAAGTAACATTTTGGTTTTATTTTAATTTATATTTTCATGCTGGTCAACGAACAAGTGAATATTCTTTATTCTACATCCTCTATATTGCTAGAGGAGCATAACCTAACCTATGAGGCGTAACCTGTGGCTCAGTGGGTAGCACTCTCGCCTCTGAGTCAGAAGGTTGTGGGTTCAAGTCCCCCTCCAGAGAAGCACATAATCCAGGCTGACACTCGCAGTGCAATACTGAGGGAGTGCTGCAATGTCGGATAGGATGAGGCCCCATCTGCGCTCTCAGGTGGACGCAAGAGATCCCACAGCTCTATTCAAAGGAGAGTAGGGGAGTTCTCCCCGGTGTCCTGGCCAATATTTATCCCTCAACCAACATCACTAAAACAGATTTTCTGGACATTTTATCTCATTGCTGTGTGTGGGATCTTGCTGTGCGCAAATTGGCTGCCACGTATCCTACCTTACAACAGTGACTACATTTCAAAAGTACTTAAATGGCTGTAAAGCACTTCAGGATGTCCTGAGGTCGTGAAAGGCGTTATATTAATGCAAGTTCTTTTTTTTAACTTGATAGGTTCTGGGGAAACCATGTACTAAACACATGAAAATATCTTCATGACATTGCAGATAAGCATTGACACCTCTAGTCTCATGTCTAGATTTTGGTACAGCTAACTTTAATGGGATGAGACAGAGACTGACAACAGCAAATGGGTCAAAACTGTTATCGAGTAAAAGTACAAATGAACATTGGGAGGTGTTCAAAAAAGAATTTAGCTTAATACAGTACCAGTATATACCCCTTTGGGGCAAGAGCTCTACTTACCAAATAAAACAGCCAGGGTCAACAAAAGAGGTGAGAGGTAACATTGAACTAAAGGAAAGAGCATACAAAAGAGCAAAGAATATTGTAGATCCAGGGGACTGGGAGAGACATAAAGAGCAGTAAAGGAAGATAAAAAGGATAGTAAGAGCTGCAAAAAGGAATACAAAAAGAAACTTGAGAGATCAAAATTAAAACAAAAAGTTTTTACAATTATATTAGAAGAGAAAGGGTAATGTGGGCCCTTTAAAAACAGATGCGGGTAATATTGCAAATGAAAATAAGGAAATGGCAGACTTGTTGAATAATTACTTTGTATCAGTCTTCACAGTAGAGGAAGAGGTCAATATACCTGACATTCCAGGGAAACTAATAACGAAACAAGGACTAGAACTCACTAAAGTTAACAAACGCAAGAAAACAGTATTAGAAAAAATAATGGCACTAAAAACTGACCAATCCCCAGGACCTGATGGTTTCCACCCCAGGGTTTTAAAGGCAGTAGGTGAGGAAATTGCAGATGTTTTAGCCATAATCTTCCAAAGCTCTCTCGATTCAGGAATTGTCCCTTTTTAGATTGGAAAATTTCCAAAATTTTACTCCATTATTTAAGAAAGGTGAGAGAGAGAAACCAGACCTGTTAGTCTAACATCTGTTGTGGGTGAGTTATTGGAATCTGTAATTAAGGACAGGGTGACTGAGCACATGGAGAAATTTGAGCTAATTGGAGAGAGCAAACATGGATTTGTAAAGGGTAGGTCATGTCTAACAAACCTAATTGAATTTTTTGAGGAAGTAACTAAGGTAACAGGGGAATGTCCATGGATGTAATTTATATGGATTTCCAGAAGGCATTCGATAAGGTTCCACACAAGAGACTGCTAACTAAAATTAAAGCACATGGAATTGAAGGCAAATTATTGACCTAGTTAGGAGATTTGTTAGGCGGTAGAAGACAGAGAGTAGGGATAATCAGTATGTACTCGAATTGGAAGGAAGTGACTAGTGGTGTCCCACAAGAATCTGTGTTGGGGCCTCAACTATTCTCCACATTTATTAATGACTTAGATAACACAATAGAGAGCCAGATATCGAAGTTTACCGATGACACAAGATTGGTAGTTTAGACGGGAGCATAAAATTACAAAGAGACATTAATATGTTACATGAGTGGACAAAACCGTGGCAGATGGATTTTAACACAGGTAAGTGCAAGGTCATCCATTTTGGACCAAAAAAGGATCGATCCAAGGATTTTTTAAATAGTGAAAAGCTCGGAACAGTGGAGGTCCTAAGAGATTTAGGGGCCCCATGTACACAGGTCACTAAAATGTAGTCAGATACAAAAAATAATCAAAAAGACTAATGGAATGTTAGCCTTTATAACTGGAGGACTAGAATATAAAAGGGAGGAAGTTTTGCTACAGCTATACAAAGCCCTGGTTAGACCACATCTGGAGTACTGTGTACAGTTCTGGACACCATGCCTTAGAAAGGATATATTGGCCTTGGAGGGAGTGCAGTGCAGATTCACCATAACGTTATCAGGGCTCCAAAGGTTAAATTATGAAGAGAGATTACATAAACTAGGCTTGTATTCCCTGGAATATAGAAGGTTAAGGGGAGATTTGAATGAGGTTTTTGGATTTTGAAAGGAATTGATACAGTGAATGGAGAGAAACTTTTTCCACTGGTAGGGGAGTCTTGGACACGGGGACATATCCTTAAAATCAGAGCCAGACCATTCTGGAGAGAAGTTAGGAAACCCTTCTTCACACAAAGGGTGGTAGAAGTGTGGAACTCACTCCCACTAAAAGCAGTAGATGCTAACTCAATTAATAATTTTAAATCTGAGATTGATAGATTTTTGCTAGCCAAGGGTATTTAGGGATATGGAGCCAAGGTGGGTAAATGGAGTTAGGATACAGATCAGCTAATGATCTCATTGAATGTTGGAACAGGCTCGAGGGGCTGAATGGTCTACTCCTGTTCCTATGTCTAGGACCTTTATCATTGCGTGAGTTCGTTCTTCCCCAGAGAATTATTATTTGCTTGTTGCCAAAGATTGGGACAAAATCTCTGTTCTCTTTGGTAGGTTTAGGTTACACAGAGTACCAAATACCCTGATTTCTAAACTAGCCAGTCCAATTCTTAGAATCACAGCGAAGTACAGCACAGAAGGAGGCCATTTGGCCAGCCATGCCTGTACCAGCTCTTAGAAACAGTTATCCAATAAGTCCCACTCCCCTGCTCTTTCTCCATAGCCCTTCAATTATTTTCCCCTTCTCCCTCTAACACCTTTAAGTATTCACCCAATTCCCTTTGAATCTGCTTTCACTTCCCTTCCAGATCATAACAACTTGCTGCGTCAAAAAAAATTCACCTCATCTCCCCTCTGGTCCTTTTGCCAATTACCTTAAATCTGTGTCCTCTGGTTACTGACCTTCCTGCCAGTGGAAACAGTTTCTCCTTATTTACTCGATCAAAACCCCACATGATTTTGAACACCTCTATATATTAAATCTCCCTTAACCTTCTCTGCTCTAAGGAGAACAATCTCAGGTTCCCACGTAACTGAAGTCCAATATCACTGACACCAGTCTAGACAATTGAAGCACCTCTAACAAGACCAAGGATTGAACCTGGTACCTTGCTGGTCTGTGTAGTGCAGTATCACACTAAGCCATTAGGGGAGATCTTTAAATAACCGAACTTTGTGCACTATCAATCAATTTAATGGCCTGATATTAGCTTGGGGTGGGGGGCGATTGGGCACGTGGGTAACCTGCCCAATAAAATCTGTCCATTTCCCACCCGATCGCGGGTCAATTTGAACCACTTAACGTGACTGCTGGGTTTGCCGTCCGAAACTGTGCAGCGGGCGGACTACGCACCCGCATCACAGGCTGTCAGCTGGAGGAGCTCCATTTCAAGGGGCAGTCCTCCAATGGCTGCTCCTGGAGCAAACACCCACACACCACAATGGAGCAGCACAGGGCAAAGGCTGCTCCTAGATTTAGCGATGCCTCGCTCCAGGTGCTACTGGATGGGGTGAGGAGGAGGAGGAGGGATGTCTTCTACCCGGCGGACGGGAGGAAATGGCCTGCCTCTGCCACCAAGAAGGCCTGGCTTGAGGTGACAGAGGAGGTCACCAGCGGCATCAACATCTCCCGCACCTGGGTCCAGTGCAGGAAGCGCTTCAGTGACCTAACTAGGTCAGCCAAAGTGAGTACACTTACTCGTTCTCCTGCATTCTGTCTTCCACATCACCACCCCCACCCCCCAACTCATTCTGCACTCCCAACACTACTCTATCACATCACTCCCCACACCCACTTAAGGCTCAGTATGCTCATCCCCACATGACACATCTGTGATCATGCTCAATATTGCCTTCTGTTCTCTTACATGGCCTTCAGCAACTGCTGTGACGGCAGAGGGTGATTCCTCAGAGGACCTGCCAGCCTCTGAAGGGGCACCGTCACATCTGAGCAAGCCATCTACCAGTGCAGATACTCTCACCTTGATGGGCCCTAGTCCGCAGTTAGTTGGGGTCGCACATGGTGAGTTACCATACACGTGAGCATGAGCAGACACTGGTGGCAGGGGCAGCTGTGGAGAGTCCGCCTCGGTGGGGCACTCCTCTCCAGGCTCTGCTCAGCTGGACACAGATGCTGAACCCTGGGGGCCATCCTTTAAAAGGAGAATGATCGAGGGGCAGCAGCACATTTGCGAGGTGCTGGAACAGGTGCCACGCGCACTCTCCACAATCGCGCAGAGGATGGAGGAGTCCAACTCCTGCATGAGTGGAATGGTGGCACTGGTACGGGAGGGAATTTCTAAGATAGTGTCACAAGGACGTGAGGGCATCTCTGACATACTGTCACGGGTAAGTGCGGGAATGTCTGCGATGGAGGGAAGGCTAGCCTCCATTGAGCTTCAAGCACGGCTCACAAATGAGTCCATTCAGGCCCTGACATCGGCCGTTCGGACTCACAGAACAACATTCTGCCACATTAGGCAGGCAGGCAGATACACTAGTATTGGCCTTACAAGGCTTCACACATGTCCTCCAAACTGTTGTCCAGCAGAGTGGAAGGAGTGGTGTGGGCTTGGTGAGTGATGATGGCAAAAGGGTACATGGAAGTGGGGACGCCACTCAAAGTGCTCCCACGTCTCACCCGTTGCCCCCCTCTCAACCTGTACCTGCAATGCTGCCTCCTCTCCAGGTGGCCGAGTCTGCCCCTGCACAGGTGCAGCTGGAGCAGTCTTTGGAGGGGCTCTCACGGGCACCAAAACCCAGAGGGCTTAGGCCCAAAGCACCTAATCGGTCAGGGCATGGACAAGAGCAACCTGCCACTACCTCTGCTGCAACCACAGGGGAAGCACCGCGTAGAAGTAGTCAGAAACAAAAGGCAAAGGTTTTGTTAGCACGAAGGGGATGCACAAGGGTGTTTGACGGTTGGTCATGTTTTTTATTTATATTTGCTTTTTGTTGCACTCACATTAAATATTATTGTCACCACTACTGCCACGTCTTGGCCATTCTTGACTGGCTTCTGTAATAAGGCCCTTTCATGAGGTTCACCATGAACGCTGACACTTGATGCCACCCATTGGGTCGCTCTACTGTGGGTGAATGTGTAGTTGCAGGACTGTTTTGTGTAGGGAGGGGTGGGGGGGGGGGCTGGTGTGGGCGCTGCTCTGTCCAGATGGTGTGAGGACTGGATTCTTTACACTGTCTGATGTGAGGAGAACCACTCACACATCAGTGACTCCCTGGCCTCACGAGCAGCCAGGTGAGCCGCTGCTCTGCCCATGGGTTGCTCCCCCTCCCCCTCGAAGAAGGAGGCTGCAGATGTCTGCGACTACCTGGTGACTGACTTGGAGCCTCCGTACGCGCTGCTCTTCAGAGAGGTCCAGGAAGCTGAGCCTCGGTCTGTGGACCCTCCTGCGACGTCGCTCTCTCTGTTGTTGCTCTCTGTGCTCTTGTGCAGGTGCCTGTGGTGCAGCACTGTGTTGTAGAGCTCCACGTGGCGGAAGTGGACGCCGTGCCTGGTGAGGCTGGTGATGTTGCTCGTCATCGGATGTAGTGGTGAATGCAGCCATGGTGCCGCCCCGATCCTGACGGTGTGAGTTTGACGGGGTCGGCAAAATAGTTAAATATATTTGAACAGCAGAGTTTTGGGTGGAAAGTAAGAATTTTGAGTGAAAATACAAAGATCTTGCAGCCAAAACTTTGTCTGAAGTGACAGAGTGCCCTGCTGCAATAAATGACGTTTTCTCCCCACCTGTCAAATACTCATTTGCATCTCCCACTGGCTGCTGGCTGAAACACGGCTGTTGCAACAGGGAGCGTTTCCCACAGCACGGGAAACATGCTAAGTGTCCTTCAAAATCGCACCTCTGCCAAAATGTCAAGTCAATCAAGTACTTCAACTTGGTGACAAACTATGCAAAGTATCATCCCACCGGTTTTAATTGCTGATGGGACTTCTGCATTTGGGAGGCGCGCGCAACGGACACGTCACTGGGGAACTCGAAAGTTGGCGGGTTGGAGCCGGGCTCCGAACCCATTCGGGATTTCAGCGATTTTCGAAGCCCACCCGCTCCTTCACCCGAAAATCGAGCCCAATGACTCTAAATAAAAACAAAATTACAAAAGCAATCTGTATTTATTCAATTCGTTAGACTTCTAAATGGTGCTGTCTAGGTGAACTTTGACGAATTGATTGCCTTTTCTGTCTAGTAGGTTTTGTATTGGAATTGGATAATTGGTGAGCTTTTTGGGACTGAATGAGGAAGAATGGGAAGATTTTTTTTAAATTCATTGATGGGATGTGGGTGTCACTGGCGAGGCCGGCATTTATTGCCCATCCCTAATTGTCCTTGAGAAGGTGGTGGTGAGCCGCTGCCTTGAACTGCTGCAGTCCGTGTGGTGAACGTTCTCCCACAGTGCTGTTAGGTCGGGAGTTCCAGGATTTTAACCCAGCGACGATGAAGGAACGGTGATATATTTCCGAGTCAGGATGGTGTGTGACTTGGAGGGGAACGTGCAGGTGGTGTTGTTGCCATGTGCCTGCTGCCCTTGTCCTTCTAGCTTCTAGGTGGTAGCGGTTGCAGGTTTAGGAGGTGCTGTCGAAGAAGCCTTGGCGAGTTGCTGCAGTGCATCTTGTGGATGGTACACACTGCAGCCACGGCGCGCCGGTGGTGGAGGGAGTGAATGTTTAGGGTGGTGGGTGGGTGTCGAGCTTCTTGAGTGTTGCCTGGATGAATGCAGTTCCAACAAGTGGAGAGTATGCCATCACACTCCTGACTTGTGCCTTGTAGATGGTGGAAAGGCTTTGGGGAGTCAGGAGGTGAGTCACTCGTTGCAGAATACCCAGCCTCTGACCTGCTCTTGTAGCCACTGTATTTACGTGGCTAGTCCAGTTAATTTTCTGGTCAATGGTGACCCCCAGGATGTTGATGGTAGGGGATACGGCGATGGTAATGTCGTTGAATGTCAAGGGGAGGTGGTTAGACTCTCTCTTGTTGGAGATGGTCATTGCATGGCACTTGTCTGGCGCAAATGTTACTTACCACTTATCAGCCCAAGCCTGGATGTTGTCCAGGTCTTGCTGCATGCAGGCACAGACTGCTTCATTATTTGAGGGGTTGCGAATGGAACCGAACACCGTGCAGTCATCAGCGAACACCCCCATTTCTGACCTTAGGATGGAGGGAAGGTCATTGATGAAGCAGTTGAAGATGGTTGGGCCTAGGACACTGCCCTGAGGAACTCCTGCAGTAATGACCTGGGCCTGAAATGATTGGCCTCCAACAACCACTACCATCTTCCTTTGTGCTAGGTAAGACTCCAGCCACTGGGGAGATTTCCCTCTGATTCCCATTGACTTCAATTTTCCTAGGATTCCTTGATGCCACACTGTCAAATGCTGCCTTGATGTCAAGGACAGTCACTCTCACCTCACCTCTGGAATTCAGCTCTTTTGTCCATGTTTGGACCAAGGCTGTAATGAGGTCTGGAGTCGAACGGTCCTGGCGGAACACAAACTGAGCATCGATGAGCAGGTTACTGGTGAGTAAGTGCCGCTTGATAGCACTGTCGATGACGCCTTCCATCACTTTGCTGATGGCCTTTATTGCAAGGGGGTTGGAGTACAAAAGTAAGGAAGTCTTATTACAATTACACAGGGCTTTGGTGAGGCCTCACCTGGAGTACTGCGCACAGTTTTGGTCTCCTTATCTAAGGAAGGATATACTTGCCTTAGAGGGGGCTTGATAGGGTAGATGCTGAGAGGCTGTTTCCCCTGGCTGGAGAGTCGAGAACTAGAGGGCATAGTCGCAGGATAAGGGGTCAGCCATTTAAGACTGAGGAATTTCTTCACTTAGAGAGTTGTGAATCTTTGGAATTCTCTATCCCAGAGGGCTGTGGATGCTCAGTTGTTGAATATATTCAAGGCTGAGATGGATAGATTTTTGGACTCTCGGGGAATCAAGGGATATGGGGGTCGGTCAAGAAAGTGGAGTTGAGGTCGAAGGTCAGCCATGATCTGATTGAATGGTGGAGCAGGCTCAAGGGGCCTTGTGGCCTACTCCTGCTCCTATTTCTTATACTCTTATGATTGAGAGTAGGCGGATGGGGCGGTAATTGGCCAGATTGGATTTGGTTCTTGGCATTTTAATCATGGATTATGTATGTTTCCGATGTGAAATTGACTGCTAATAGGACATGTCCCACTACTAGCAGGAGAGGTTTGGTCTTACTACAGCACAGTAACATGAACTTATCACTTTCAACAGGGTGGAGAGTGTGTACCTCAGACAGTGTCTATACATTTACATTTGTTGCTATGAAACTTAGCATTTTGGTGCCATATATATTTGGTGACCTAGTTATTGCTGCATTTCTTTCACTTTTTAAAAAAAAATTCACTTCCAATTGAAGCATGCTGGGATTCAGTTCCGTGGCCTCGGGTGGGTGGAGGCTGGGACTCGGGGCGGGGGAGAGGGAGGGGCTGGCACTCAGACTCGGGGGGGTGGGGGCGTGTCTGGGACTCTGGGAGTGGGGGGGGGGCATGTCTGGGACTCAGGGTGGGACTCGGAGGGGGTGGGGTAGGGGTTGGGACTGGCAGGGTGGTGGGGGGGGTTGCTGGGACTCCGGGAGTGGGGGGGGGGGGGCGTGTCTGGGACTCGGAGGGGGTGGGGTGGGGGTTGGGACTGGCAGGGTGGTGGTGGGGGGGGGTTGCTGGGACTCCGGGAGTGGGGGGCGCGTGTCTGGGACTCGGAGGGGGTGGGGTGGGGGTTGGGACTGGCAGGGTGGGGGGGGGGTTGCTGGGACTCAGGCCCCTGGGGGCTTCCAGCCCTCAGGTGCCTCTACCAAATGACCATTCTGCACAAGTGAGCCAAGAGGATGACTGTTAATGGAAGGCACCGGAACTGAGCCTAATCCTCCCGAACCTGCCTGATGTACAAACACGCCTATCTTTTAGCTGTGATCACTGGAGCAGTGGTGTGAGCCCTGACTTGCTTTTTCCCACCTCCTCCCTAGCACCCATACCTGGCTGAGATCAGGTATAACAGCATAGGCAAGGCACTGAACCCAGGACCATCCTAATCTGTATCGCTCTGCCCCACCTAGTGCAGACTCACCCGTCGGGGGAGCTTAAGAATGTGTTTAATTTAATTGCAGGTTTTAGCAGGCAGTGAAATTTCCTGTAGATGAGCCACTGGCGAATAGCAGGAGTCTGTGGTTTTACGATATTTTCAGTTTCACATGAGATAAGTGAAATGCACCTTAATTGTAAGCGTAAATCATCAGCTTCTGTTCACAGTGTTGTTTTTTTAACAGATGAAAACTAGGTCAGGGTATAGACACCGTCAGTGTTTATTGCAGACCTCTGTCTGAAATCCTGAAACAAAGCACGGTTTAATGATCCAACCATCTGTGCTGGAAACACAGCTGCTGATGCTCTGAAATAATAAACCAGCCCTAATGAGATGCTTCGCACTCAACCGTATTTCCCCTCTCTCTGTATCTGAAGCTGGAGTCACCAGTCTGTTTGCGGCATTTCGTTCAAATTGTATTTGATGTGAAAGTGCAGGTGCCAGGGATGAGGGACTTCAGTGACCTGGAGAGACTGGAGAAGCTGGGGTTGTTCTCCTTAAAACTGAGAAGGTTATAAGGAAATTTGATAGAGGTGTTCAAAATCATGAGTAAATAGGGAAAAACTGTTTCCACTGGCAGAAGGGTCGGTAACCAGAGGACATAGATTTAAGGTAATTGGCAACAGATGAGGACTTTTTTTTACGCAGCGAATTGTTATGATAGAATCATAGAATCATAGAAGTTACAACATGGAAACAGGCCCTTCGGCCCAACATGTCCATGTCGCCCAGTTTATACCACTAAGCTAGTCCCAATTGCCTGCACTTGGCCCATATCCCTCGATACCCATCTTCCCCATGTAACTGTCCAAATGCTTTTTAAAAGACAAAATTGTACCCGCCTCTACTACTGCCTCTGGCAGCTCGTTCCAGACACTCACCACCCTTTGAGTGAAAAAATTGCCCCTCTGGATCCTTTTGTATCTCTCCCCTCTCACCTTAAATCTGTGCCCCCTCGTTATAGACTCCCCTACCTTTGGGAAAAGATTTTGACTATCGACCTTATCTATGCCCCTCATGATCTGGAATGCGCTGCCTGAAAGGGCGGTGGAAGCAAATTCAATAACAACTTTCAAAAGGGAATTGGATAAATACTTGAAGGGAAAAAATTTACAGGGCTACGGGGAAAGAGCAGGGGGAGTGGGACTAATTGGATAGCTCTTTCAAAGAACCGGCACAGGCACGATTGGCCGAATGGCCTCCTTCTATGTATGATTCTAACAGGAAATTGATGTCAGGAAGTCGAATGATCAACTCAAACTCATGGACTCTGATTAGTGCCCCGGAGGCAACAATCCTGGAAACAGTTAGACATTTGGATGTTGCGTTGGAGGCGGGTGGGGGCTGAAGGGTTTTCCTGGATGGATGGACTGAGATATGATTGAATAGCCTGCTTCATCTGTGCTCTTGTGGAAAAAGCAAAAGGAGTGTCATGGAATACTTGCCTGGATGAGTGCAACAACACTCCAGAAAGTTGACATCATCCTGGATAAGGCATGCCCGCTTGATCTGCACTTCACCCACTAGCCTAAACATCCACTCCCTTCACCACTGGCGCACTGTGGCTGTAGTGTGTACTATCCACAAGATGCACTGCAGCAACTCGCCAAGGCTTCTTCGACAGCACCTCCCAAACCCACGACCTCCACCAACTAGAAGGACAAGGGCAGCAGGTGCATGGGAACATCACCACCCACGTGTTCCCCTCCAAGTCACACACTGTCCTGACTTGGAAATATATCACCGTTCCTTCATTGTCGCTGGGTCAAAATCCTGGAACTCCCGACCCAACAGCACTGTGGGAGAACCTTCACCCCACATGGACTGCAGGGGTTCAAGAAGAAGGCTCACTACCACCTTCTCAAGGGGCAACAGGGACGGGCAATAAATGCTGGCCTTGCCAGCGACGCCCACATCCCGAGAATGAATTTAAAAATAGAAAATGCTAGAAACGCACAGCAAATAAGTTAGTAAGAGAGAAAGATAGGTTAATATTTTGATGTGATTTATCCTTTTTGCCTTTTTTGTTTCCCTTGAGCAAAGGAAAGAAGTCACTGTGCAGTTTTCCACTAGTACTTGGAGTACATGGGTATATTGGAGCAGGGGGTGTATTATACACCCGTTGGGAACAGCGGACTGCTTGTGAGCCAGGATAACTTGATGGCGTTTGAGGCTTGGCTGGGTCAGGGAGTACGGATGGCATTGTATTGGTGATGGGCCTTGTAGGGTTTGACATTCTCTTTGTGTTGCGCAAGGAGGTTTTTAGTATGTGGTTTCCATCTGACTTTTTTTTTTGGGCAGTGGTCTTGGTTTGTGTGGGAGGTGCCTGGGTCATATGAGCTTCCAGGAATAGGTTTCAGACTGCCTGACATTCCTTGAGCTCTGACTGGTATGTTCCACATATGCTTCACCCACACACTTATTGTGGGAAGGGTTGAGCTTTGCCATAGCAGGAGAGAATCCATAGTCCTGGAGCTAGCAATGAGGACAGCCCTAGTCTCTCTCAGCCGTGGCTCAGTGGGTAGCCCTCTGGCCTCTGAGTCAGAAGGTTGTGGGTTCGAGCCCACTCCAGAGATTTGAGTATATAATCTCAGCTGACACGCCAGTGCTCTGTACTGAGGGAGTGCCGTTTTTCGGATGAGACATTAAACCGAGGCCCCGCTTGCCCCCTCAGGTGGATATAAAACACGTAACACGGCACTATTTCGGAGAAGAGCAGGGGAGTTTTCACTGGTGTCCTGGCCAATATTTATCCCTCAACCAACCTCACTAAAAAACAGATTATCTGGTCATTATCACATTGCTGTTTGTGGGATCTTGCTGTGTGCAAATTGGCTGCCACATTTCCTACATAGTAGCAGTGACTACACTTCAAAAGTACTTCATTTGCGATAAAGTACTGAGGTTGTGAAAGGCGGTATATAAATGTAAGTTCTTTCTTTGAGTGTTCCAGAGGCTTTTCTTTTGCCCCTTAAGGGTCGGCCCAATAGGACTTGAACCTGCAGGGATTGTGAGGCCTGTCTGTGGAATTCCAAATTACTGCCCACAATGGCTGAATATGGGGGGGGACATGTGCAGCAATGGACCTTTTGGCTGCAGCACCTGCAGGGTTCAATCCCCAGGTAGGGGTGGGATGCAGTATGCTTGATGGATTTCCTCGAGCTGGTCTTTGTGCATTCTGTTCCAACTGGCAGTTCGAAGGGTCTGCTTCCGTACTTCTCTCCATTCTTCCTTTGTTAATTGGCTGCCTCGGTCTTCTCTTTGAGGATTTCTATATTTTTCTCTCGAACTGGAGGATAGAGATGTTTGTGGGAATTTGTTGGGGAGTTTGAGGTACTGTTCCAGGTGGGGTTTGCTTTGTGGCTTTTGGCAACTTCTCTCTAGAAAGACTTTCAAAATTTTCAAAGTTTTCAAAAGCTTTGTACCAGCATTATATGACTTGGTATCATTTTCCCAGCACGGTTCTAATCTCGTCCTAGGAATTTTGGAGCCTAGATGGTGTGTTGTCAGCAGATCATTTTTCAAAAAATCATTCTTGGCGTTGTGGGTGCTGCTGGAAAGGCCAGCATTTATTGTCCATAGTTGCTCTGAGAAGTTGGTGATACAACTGAGTGCATTGCTCGGATATTTGAGGGTAGTTAAGAGTCAACCTTGTGTGGGACTGGGCATCACATCTTAGAACTTTTTTAAAATTCGTTCATGGGATGTGGGCGTCGCTGGCCAGGTCAACATTTATTGCCCATCCCTAATTGCCCTTGAGAAGGTGGTGGTGAGCCGCCGCCTTGAACCGCTGCAGTCCGTGTGGTGAAGGTTCTCCCACAGTGTTGTTAGGTAGGGAGTTCCAGGATTTTGACCCAGCGACGATGAAGGAACGACGATATATTTCCGAGTCGGGATGGTGTGTGACTTGTTCGGGAATGTTCAGGTGGTGTTGTTCCCATGTGCCTGCTGCCCTTGTCCTTCTTGGTGGTGGAGGTTGCGGGTTTGGGAAGCGCTGTTGAAGAAGCCTTGGCGAGTTGCTGCAGTGCATCTTGTGGATGGTACACACTGCAGCCACAGTGCGCCGGTGGTGGAGGGAGTGAATGTTTAGGGTGGTGGATGGGGTGCCAATCAAGTGGGCTGCTTTGTCCTGGATGGTGTCGAGCTTCTTAAGTGTTGTTAGAGCTGCACTCATCCAGGCAAGTGGACAGTATTCCATCACACTCCTTGCTTGTGCCTTGTAGATGGTGGAAAAGCTTTGGGGAGTCAGGAGGCGAGTCACTCGTCGCAGAATACCCAGCCCCTGACCTGCTCTTGTACCCACTGTATTTATGTGGCTGGTCCAGTTAAGTTTCTGGTCAATGGTGACCCCCAGGATGTTGATGGTGGGGGATTCGGTGATGGTAATGCATCTGAATGTCATCTTAGAACTGTTCCAGAGCCATTGAAATTTAGAGCACAGGAGGTCATTCAGTCCATTGCGTTCGTGCTAGCTCTTCGCTAGAGCAATCTAAAATTAATCCCACTGCTCCACTCTCTCCCCATAGCTCAGAGAAGCTATTTCCTCTGGTGGGGAAATCCAAAACAAGGGGGCACAATCTTAAAATAAGTGCTCTGCCATTCAGGAGTGAAATCAGGAAGCACTTTTTCACACACACGGTAGTGGAAATCTGGAACTTTCTCCCTCAAAAAGCTGTTGAGGCTGGGGGTCAATTGAAATTTTCAATACCGAGACTGATAGATTTTTGTTGGGTAAGGCTATCAAGGGATTTGGAGCCACGGCGGGTAAATTGAATTGAGGTATAGATCAGCCATGATGTAATTGAATGGCGGAGCAGACTCAAGGGCTGAATAGCCTCCTCCTGTTCCAATAAGAATCAACCACGTTGGTGTGGGACTGGAGTCAGATATTGGCCAAACCAGGTAAGGATGGCTGCTATCCTTTCCTAAAGGACATTAGTGATGGCTTCATGGTCAGATCAGCCATGATCTAATTTAATTGCGGTACATGCTCGAGAGACTGGAACGGCCTCCTCCTGTTCCTATGTTTCCCCCTCCCTCCGCCCTTGTGCCTTTTAATTCCTCCCTTTAGGCAATGTTGTCCCTTTTACCCAGCATTGCTGGGGTGCAGCTGATAGGAAATACATCACATTTCCTATGTCCCCTCACTTGCGAGGGGTGGATTATACGTCCACCTGTCTGTGGGTGGGAGCATAATAAGCCCACTCCCAAATCCGGTAAAAAAAATTGACAGGCTGAAAAAGGAATGGGGAATGCGCACACCTCTTAATTGTATCCATGTGGTTTATATCAATTCGTGTTAATTATATTCAGTTGGTGGGTATCAATTGGGCACTCTCTTGCATCCATTTGTAGGAGGGAGCTTATCTACAGGGTGCACGATGTGTTAGGGTAATCTCTGTGAATAAAGGCTTGAAAGCAACAATAATAGGCTCTAGTATTCTATCCTTCACCACCTGGCTGTCCGACTTTTTACAGCACCCAGGCCCAAATTATGGCTTTTTCATGATGCATCAGAAGAGAAATTTTGGGGGCTGTGTTTAAAGCAGAAATTTAACAATAGTATATTTTAAAAATTTGATTAGGATATAATCCAAACCCAAAAATAACGCTGACACTCTCAGAATACTGTGTAATAAAAATGCAATTTGACTTTTTCAGTCACCTTAAATCATAGAATCATTGCAGCACAGAAGGAGGCCATTCAGCCCATCATGCCTGTGCTGGCTCTTTGAGAGAGCTGTCCAATTAGTCCCACTCCCCTGCTCTTTCCTCAGAGCCCTTCAAATTTCTCCTTCTCAAGTATTTATATAATTGTCTTTAGAAAGTTACCATTGAATCTCCTTCCACCGCCCTCTCAGGCAGTGCATTCCAGGTCATCATAACTCGCTGCGTAAAAAAATCTCCTAATCTCACCTCTGGTTCTTTTGCCAATTATCTTAAATCTGTGTCCTCTGGTTACTGACTCTTCGCCACTGGAAACAGTTTCTCCTTATTTACTCTATCAAAACCCTTCATGATTTTAAACACCTCCATCAAATTTCCTCTTAACCTTCTCTGTTCCAAGGAGAACAATCCCAGTTTCTCCAGTCTCTCCACATAACTGAAGTCCTTCATCCCTGGTACCATTCTAGTAAATCTCCTCTGCATTCTCTCTAAGGCTTTTACATCTGTTCCTAAAGTGTAGTGCCCAGAATTAAGCTCAGGCTTAACCAGTGATTTATAAAGGTTTAGCATAACTGCCTTGATTTTGTACTGTAAGCCTCTATTTATAAAGCCAAAGATCCCATATGCTCTTTTAATAGCCTTCTCAACTTGTCCTGCCACCTTCAAAGATTTCTGTATGCAAATCAGAGCCTTTGATTATGTATTGTATGCTACATGCACAAAACTGTATATCCTCTGACTCACCATGAGTGACGTCACAGGTGATCTGCTAATATTAAAACAGCTCAACTAGTGTGTAATTCCATTTTTCTTCCTGTGCCACACTTAACTGTAACACCTCAGCGTCACACTTCTTGCATGCAAATCTCTTGTCCTTAAATTATTCAAATTCTTGCAGTGCAAATTGGCTGATACTGAGACACCTTCAGTTAACTTATTCAAGTTCAGTCCGAATTTCTCCCAGATAATTGATGTGCAAATTTATTAATTTCAAATGTATTCATTACAATTGGTAATATTCAAATTTCTTGGAAAGAAGATGAACGAAATTGCTCAAACCATTTTTCCAAATGTTTTATCTGCCATTTTTCCCCCTCAACCTTTAAAATAAGGTTTCTAATATAGAATCATAGAATGAATCAGCACAGAAGGAGGCCATTTGGCCCATCGTGCCTATGCTTGCTCTTTGAAAGAACTGTCCAATTCGTCCCATTCCCCTGCCCTTTCCCCATAATCCTGCAAATTTTTCCCCTTCAACTATATATTCAATTCCTTTTTGAAAGTTATTATTGAATCTGCTTCCACCTCCCTTTCAGGCAGCGCATTCCAGATCACGACAACTCGCTGCGTTTTAAAAAAAAAAAAAATTCTTCTCCTCTTCCCCCTGTGGTTCTTTTGCCAATTACCTTAAATCTGTGTCCTCTGATTACCGACCCTCCTGCCACTGGGAACAATTTCTCCTTATTCACTCCATCAAAACCCTTCATGATTTTAACACCTTAAAAATATTTTTTAAATCGCACATTTGACAACGTGATTGACCTTGCTTATAAAGTTGTCTTTCGTGTGTTTGATTAGTGTCACTGATATTTTATGTGAAGTCCTCAGCCTCTCTCAAAAGCTTGGGCTTTCCGTTGATTGTTTGACCAATAGCTTTCTGTCATGTGTAGGACGATGGCACATTCTGAGCGTGTGCAGAATCTCCCATCATGCATCCATAGCATCCTGTCAGTCTTGAGTGCCAGCTTGATGCAACTGGAAGGGTTTATCTGCTCATGGTGTGCAAGGATATTTGAGTTTGTTCTGGAATTTGCCCAGTTGTTTTGAGAATAAAGCGCAAAATCTATCCTTCAGGGTAAGCTTCACATTATTAACTGTTCATGTTTTTAGCTCACAGCGCAACAGTTTAAGTTAGAGACAATTAAAAAAGAAAAACTTGCATTTCTACAGCGCCTTTCATGACCTCAGGATGTCCCAAAGTGCTTCACAGCCAATGAAGTACTTTTGAAATTTGGTCGCTGTTGTAATGTAGGAAACGCGGCAGCTAATTTGCGCACAGCAAGGTCCCACAAACAGCAATGTGATAATGACCAGATAATCTGCTTTAGTGATGTTGGTTGAGGGATAAATATTGGCCAGAACACCAGAGAGAACTCCCCCGCTCTTCTTCGAAATAGTGCCATGCGATCATTTACACCCATCTGAGAGGGCAGACAGGGCCTCAGTTTATAGTAGTATCAGAGTATGATACAGCACAGAAGGAGGCCATTCGGCCTATCGGGCTCTTTGAAAGAGTTATCCAATTAGTCCCACTCCCCTTTTGAAAGTTACTATTGAGTCTGCTTCCACCACCCTTTCAGGCAGTGCATTCCAGATCACAACTCGCTGCATTAAAAAAATGTTTCCTCGTGTCACCTCTGGTTCTTTTGCCAATCACCTTAAATCTGTGTCCTTTGGTGACTTACCCTTCTGCCACTGGAAACGGTTTGTCCTTATTTACCCCCTCTGACTTTGAACACCTCTATCAAATCTCCCCTTAACCTTCTCTGCTCTAATGAGAACAATCCCAGCTTCTCCAGTCTCTCCACATAACTGACGTCCCTCAGCCCTGGTACCATTCTAATAAATCTCCTCTGCACCCTCTCTAAGGCCTTCACATCCTTCCTAAAGTGTGGTGCACAGAATTGAACATTATGCTCCAGCTGCAGCCTAACCAGCGTTTTATAAAGGGTTAGCATAATTTCCTTGCTTTTGTACTCTCTGCCTCTATTAATAAAGCCCATATCCTTTTTTAACAGCCTTCTCAACTTGTCCTAACTACCATCTTCATGAATTTGTGTACATACACCCCAGATGTGTCTGTTCCTGCACACCTTTTAAAATTGTACCATTTAGTTTATATTGCTGTTCCTCAGGCTTCCTACCAAAATGTATCATTTCACACTTCTCTGCGTTAAATTTCATCTGCTGTGTGTCTGCCCATTTCACTAGCCTGTCTCTGTCCTCCTGAAGTCTGTTACTGTCCTGTTGTTTATTACATTTGAGTTTCGTGTCATCTGCAAACTTTGAAATTATACCCTCTATACCCAAGTCCATATATATCAAAAAGAGCAGTGGTCCTAATACTGACCCCTGGGGAACACCACTGTATACTTCCCTCCAGTCTGAAAAACATCCGTTCACCACTACTCTTTGCTTTCTGTCCATTAGCCAATTTTGTATCCATACTGCCACTGTCCCTTTAATCCCATGGGCTTTAATTTTGTTCACAAGTCTATTATGTGGTACTTTATCAAATGCCTTTTGAATGTTCATAGACACAACATCAACCACAGTACCCTCATCAACCCTCTCTGTTACTTCACCAAAGAACTCAATCACATTAGTCAAACACAATTTTTCTTCATCAAATCCGTGCTGATTTTCATTTATTAGCCCAGACTTTTCCAAGTGCCAATTAATTTTGTCCTGGATTATTGTCTCAAAGTTTCCCCACCACCGACGTTAGGCTGACTGGCCTGTAATTGCTGGGTTTATCCCTCTCCCCTTTTTTGAACAGGGGTGTAACATTTGCATTCCTCCAGTGCTCTGGCAGCGCCCCCATATCCAAGGAGAATTGGAAGATTGTGGTCAGAGTCTCTGCAATTTCCACCCTTACTTCCCTCATAAACCTAGGATGCATCCCATCTGGACTGGGTGACTTTTCTACTTTGAGTACTGCCAATCTTTTAAGTATCTCCTCTATTTTTATCCTGTCCAATATCGCTACTACCTCCTCCTTTACTGCTACATTGGCAGCATCCTCTTCTCTAGTGAAGACCGATGCAAAGTATTCATTTAGTATCTCAGCCATACTCTCTGCCTCCACAAAATCTCCTTTTTTTGTCCCTAATCGGCCCCACCCTTCTCTTGATTACCCTTTTATTATTTATATGTTTATAAAAGACTCTTGGGTTCCCTTTTACGTTAGCTGCTAATCTATTCTCATAGTCTCTCTTTGCCCCTCTTATTCCCTTTTTTAGACCTCCTCTGTATTCAGCCTGGTTCTCGAAAGTATTATGAACTGTAAATTTTGTTTCATTTTAATCACTATATCCTTAGTCATCCAGGGAGCTCTAGCTCAGGATGCCCTTCCTTTCCCCCTCGTGGGAATGTGTCTGCTCTGTACCCGAACCATCTCCTTCCTGAAGGCCTCCCATTGTTCAATTACTGTTTTACCTGCCAATTTTTGATTCCAATCCACCAAGGCAAGATCCCTTTTTAATTCACTGAAATTAGCCCTCCTCCAGTTAAGTATTTTTCCGCTTGATTGTTGGTTATCCTTTTCCATAACTATTCTAAACCCGATGATATTATGATAACTGTTCCGCAAATGCTCCCTCACTGAAACATACTCCACTTACCCCACTTCATTCCCCAGAACTAGATCCAGTACTGCTTCCTTCCTCGTTGGGCCGGAAATATACTGAGCAAGAAAGTCCTCGTGTACACATTTCAGGAATTCCTCCCCCTCTTCGCCCTTTACACTGTTACTATCCCAGTCTATATTAGAAAAATTGAAGTCCCCCATTATTACTACTCTATAGTTCTTGCATGTTTCTGTAATTTGCTCCTCTATTTCCTTCCCACTATTTGGTGGCCTATGGCATACGCCCAGTACATAATAGCTTCTTTATTCCTTAATTCTAACCAAATAGATTTTGTCTTTGACACCTCATGTACATCATCCCTTTTCAGTGCTGTAATAGAATCTTTGATCAATACTGCCACCTCCCCTCCTTTCTTCCCTTGCTTTCCTGAATACCTTGCAGCCAGGAATATTAAGTTCCCAATCCTCCCCTTCTTTGAGCCAGGTCTCTGTTATTGCCAATATATCGTAGTCCCATGTGGTGACTTGTGCCTGCAGCTCATCTTTAATAGACTTGTTAGCAAAATTAAAGCCCATAGGATTGAAGGGATAGTGGCAGCGTGGATACAAAATTGGCTAAGGGGCAGAAAGCAGAGAGCAGAAGTGAACGGCTGTTTTACAGACTGGAGCAAAGTATACAATGGTGTTCCCTAGGGATCAGTATTAGGACCACTGCTCTTTTTGATGTATATTAATGACCTGGACTTGGGTATAGAGGGTATAATTTCAAAGTTTGCAGATAATACGAAACTCGGAAATGTAGCAAACAACGTGGAGGACAGTAGCAGACTTCAGGAGGACATAAACATACTGGTGAAATGGGCGGACACATCGCAGATGAAATTTAACACAGACAAGTGTGAAGTGACATTTTCGTAGGAAGAATAGAACTATAGAAAAGATACAGCACAGAAGGGGGCCATTCGGCCCATCGTGTCCGCACTGGCTCGAAGAACAACCAGGTGCCCATTCTAATCCTTGCCTCTACCACCAATTTGGGCAGCGAATTCCATACACCCACCGTCCTCTGGGTAAAAAGGTTTTTCCTCACGTCCCCTCTAATCCTTCCGCCAATCAGCTTAAATCGATGTCCTCTAGTTCTTGAACTCTCCGTTAGGGGAAACAGCTACTTCCTGTCTACTCTATCTGGGCCCCTGATAATTTTGTACACCTCAATCAAGTCTCCCCTCAGCCTCCTCTGCTCCAAGGAAAACAACCCCAGCCTATCCAATCTCTCCTCGTAGCTGCAATTTTCAAGCCCTGGCAACATTCTTGTAAATCTTCTCTGCGCTCTCTCCAGAGCAATTACGTCCATCCTGTAATGTGGTGACCAGAACTGCGCACAATGCTCCAGCTGTGGCCTTACCAGCGTTTTATACAGTTCCATCATTACATCCCTGATTTTGTATTCTATACCTCGGCTAATAACGGGAGAGCATTCCGTATGCCTTCTTCACAACCTTATCTACCTGTACTGCCTCCTTCAGGGACCTGTGCACATGCACTCCAAGGTCTCTCACTTCCTCTACCCCGCTCAATATATTCCCGTTTACTGCATATTCCCTTTTACTGTTTGCCCTACCGAAGTGCATTACCTCACAGATCTCTGGGTTGAACTCCATTTGCCACTTTTCCACCCACTCCACCAACCCATTGATATCTTCTTGGAGTCTACAGCTATCCTCTTCACACGGCCAATTTTTGTGTCATCTGCAAATTTGCCAACGATGCCCCCTACATTCCAGTCCAAATCATTTAATATCAGAAGGGAATAAAGTTGAGAGCAGCAAGAGAGGGGAAGACCCAGGGGAAATTTACAATACAAATAGTACAAACAGTTGTTCAAGAACAAGTGAAAGGGAAAAGCGTAGAGCAGCAGAAAGAAAGTGTACTTTAGACGCTACAGATAAAGTGAAAACTAGAAGGCGTAAGGCGATTAACCCAGCATCAAAGCTGAAGGTCAGGCTCGGGTGTGTGGCCCAACTAAGAGTTCTATATACAAATGCACGGAGTATAAGGAATAAATTAAATGAATTACAGGTTCAAATTCAAATTGGAGGGTATGACATGATGGCTATTACTGAGACATGGCTGCAGGTTGGTCAGGATTGGGAACTAAATATACTGGGTTATAAGGTCTACAGGAGAGATAGGGAAAATGGAAGAGGGGGAGGAGTAGCCTTAGTGATTAGAGATGAAATCAATTCAATGATAAAGGAAGATATAACGAGAGGTAAGCAGCCAACAGAGACCTTATGGATTGAATTGAGAAATAGGAAAGGATCTAAGACTATAGTGGGAATTGTGTATAGGACCCCTGGCAGCAGCTCTGAAGTGTTAGATTGTATAAATGCAGAGATTAGACAAGCGTGTAAGAAAGGCATAGTGGTCTTAATGGGGGACTTCAACCTTCACATAGATTGGGGAAAGCAGACTAGCAACTGTCAGAAAGGTAGTGTGTCCAGGATAGTTTTCTACAGCAGTATGTCCTAGAGGCAACAAGGGGGCAAGCCATACTAGATTTAGTAATGAGTAATGAACCAGATTTAGTTAACGGCTTAACTGTGTGTGAACATCTATCCAATAGCGATCATAACATGATCGAGTTCAATGTAGTGTTTGAAAGGGAAAAAAGTGAATCGGCTGCTAAGATTCTAGACTTTGGTAAGGCCGACTTCAATGGGATGAGACAGACTGTCCACAGTAAACTGGGCAAATCTGATGTGGAGAATCTGTTAATGGGTAAAACGACTGATGATTAGTGGGAAATGTTTAAAGAAACATTTAACGAGATACAGAACTGGTTTATACCCCTGAGGGGCAAGGACTCTACTTGCCAAAAAAAACAGCCATGGACAACTAAAGAAGTAAGGGACAGTATAAGACATAAGGAAAGGGCATACAAAAAGGCAAAAAATAGCACAGATCCTGGCGAATGGGAAAGATACAAAGATCAACAAAAGGTCACAAAACAGATAGTAAGAGCTACAAAAAGAAAGTATGAAAAGAAACTTGCAAGGTATATCAAAACCAATACGAAGAACTTTTATACTTGTATTAGGAAAAAGAGGGTGGTCAGGAGCAGTGTTGGTCCCTTAAAAACTGAAAGTGGGGATATTGTCATTGACAATGGGGAAATGGCGGACATGTTGAATAATTACTTTGCGTCAGTATTTACAGTAGAAAAAGAGGATAGCATGCCGGAAATCCCAAGAAAACTAATATTGAATCGGGGACAGGGACTCGATTAAAATTAAAGCAACAGTAATGAAGAAAATATTAGCACTAAAGAGTGACAAATCCCCAGGACCAGATGGTTTCCATCCCAGGGTTTTAAAGGAAGTAGGTGAGCAGATTGCAGATGCACTAACTATAATCTTTCAAAGTTCTCTAGATTCAGGAACTGTCCCTCTAGATTGGAAAATTGCACATGTCACTCTGCTTTTTAAGAAAGGAGAGAGAGGGAAACCGGGGAATTATAGACCAGTTAGCCTAACATCTGTTGTGGGGAAATTGCTGGAGTCTATAATTAAGGATAGGGTGACTGAACACCTCGAGAATTTTCAGTTAATCAGAGAGAGCCAGCATGGATTTGTGAAAGGTAGGTCGTGCCTGACAAACCTGATTGAATTTTTTGAAGAGGTGACTAAAGTAGTGGACGGGAATGTCAATGGATGTTATTTATATGGACTTCCAGAATGCATTTGATAAGGTCCCACATAAGAGACTGTTAGCTAAGATCGAAGCCCATGGAATTGAGGGCAAAGTACGGACTTGGTTAGGAAATTGGCTGAGTGAAAGGTGACAGAGTAGGGATAATGGGTAGGTACTCACATTGGCAGGATGTGACTAGTGGAGTCCCGCAGGGATCTGTGTTGGGGCCTCAATTATTCACAATATTTATTAATGACTTAGATGAAGGCATAGAAAGTCTCATATCTAAGTTTGCCGATGATACAAAGATTGGTGGCATTGTAAGCAGTGTAGATGAAAACATAAAATTACAAAGGGATATTGATAGATTAGGTGAATGGGCAAAACTGTGGCAAATGGAATTCAATGTAGACAAATAAGAACGTAAGAAATAGGAGCAGGAGTAGGCCATACGGCCCCTCGAGCCTGCTCCGCCATTCAATCAGATCATGGCTGATCTTTGACCTCAACTCTACTTTCCTGCCCGATCCCCATATCCCTTGATTCCCTTAGTGTCCAAAAATCTATCTATCTCAGCCTTGAATATACTCAATGACTCAGCATCCACAGCCCTCTGAGGAAGAGAATTCCAAAGATGCCCCCTCATCTCGGTCTTAAACAGCCAACCCTTTATCCTGCAGCTATGCCCTCTATTTCTAGACTCTCCAGCCAAGGGAAACAACCTCTCAGCATCTACCTTGTCAAGCCCCCTCAGAATCTTATATGTTTTAATGAGAGCACCTCTCCTTCTTCTAAACTCAAGAGAATATAGGCCCAATCTACTCAACCTCTCCTCATAGCGCAACCCTCTCATCCCAGGAATTAATCTAGTGAGCCTTTGTTGCACTGCAAGTATATCCTTCCCTAGATAAGGAGACCAAAACTGTATACAGTACTCCAGGTGATGTCTCACCAAAGCCCTGTACAATAGTAAGTCTTCCTTACTCTGGTACTCCAACCCACTTGCAATAAAGGCCAACATGCCATTTGCCTTCCTAATTGCTTGCTGTACCTGCATGCTAACTTTTTGTGTTTCTTGTACGATTACACCCAAGATTCTCTGGCACCAACATTTAATTGTTTCTCACCATTTAAAAAATATACTGTTTTTCTATTCTTCCTACCAAAGTGAATAACCTCACATTTCCCCACATTATACCCCATCTGCCACCTTCTTGCCCACTCACTTAACCTGTCTATATCCCTTTGCTGACTATTTGTGTCCTCCTCATAGCTTACTTTCCCATCTAGCTTTGAGTGGGGTGGGCGACAAGATCCAGTACTGACATGATCCTAGCTTCATTTTGAACCATTCTGACTCATTGATTTCCTTTCACATATATTCAGGGTGGGAAAATACTTTCTCTACTGGGATCAGTTTCCAGGAGACTGTTAAAGTGACAATGGGATAGGCTGAAATGGATAGCCCAGCTGCCATCCCCCAATGGTTCTGCTCTGTACAAGACAGCTACAGTGAACCCTACAAAAAAGTATTCACTCAAAATCAAACGCCTTTAGAATTGATATGGCGAAGGTCTATTGTTGAAGTACTTGTCCTGATGGTACTTACCTGCACAATTATCTTCTTTCATTTCCAATCTTTCACCCCTGTGCTGTTTCATTTTCATATCTAAAATGGCAAATGTGAGGTCATCCACTTTGGATCAAAAAAGGATAGAACAGGGTACTTTCTAAATGGTAAAAAGTTAAAAACAGTGGATGTCCAAAGGGACTTAGGGGTTCAGGTACATAGATCATGGAAGTGTCATGAACAGGTGCAGAAAATAATCAGTAAGGTTAATGGAATGCTGGCCTTTATATCTGGAGGACTGGAGTACAAGGGGGCAGAAGTTATGCTGCAGCTATACAAAACCCTGGTTAGACCGCACCTGGAGTACTGTGAGCAGTTCTGGGCACCGCACCTTCGGAAGGACATATTGGCCTTGGAGGGAGTGCAGCGTAGGTTTACTAGAATGATACCCGGACTTCAAGGGTTAAGTTACGAGGCGAGATTACACAAATTGGGGTTGTATTCTCTGGAGTTTAGAAGGTGAAGGAGTGATCTGATCGAAGTTTATAAGATATTAAGGGGAACGGATAGAGTGGATAGATAAACTATTTCCGCTGGTTGGGGATTTTAGGAGTAGGGGGCACAGTCTAAAAATTAGAGCCAGACCTTTCAGGAGTGAGATTAGAAAACATTTCTACACACAAAGGGTTGTAGAAGTTTGGAACTCTCTTCCGCAAACGGCAATTGATACTAGCTCAATTGCAAAATTTAATTGCGAGATAGATAGCTTTTTGGCAACCAAAGGTATTAAGGGATATGGACCAAAGGCAGGCATATGGAGTTAGATCACAGATCAGCCATGATCTCATCAAATGGCGGAGCAGGCACGAGGGGCTGAATGGCCTACTCCTGTTCCTATGTTCCTATAATATATAATATATGCCACAAACAGCAAGGGACCCAACACTGAGCCCTGTGGCACACCACTGGAAACAGATTTCCATTCGCAAAGACATCCATCGACTTTTACCCTTCTCAATTTTGAATCCAATTCGCCACATTTCCCTTTTCCCCATGGGCTTTTATCGTTCTGACCAGTCTGCCATGGTTGCCCACCACAGAGGTAAGACTGACTGGCCTATAATTGTTCGGCCTTTCCCTCGTACCCTTTTTAAACAATGGTACTACGTTTGCGGACTTCCAGTCCTCCAGTACCTCCCCTGTATCTAGTGAGGATTGGAAAATGATCCTCTGAACATCCGCTATTTCCTCCTTGGCTTCCTTCAATAGCCTAGCTAAGAATGAGGAGAGGCAATATACACTAAATGGTACAATTTTAAAGGGCATGCAAGAACAGAGAGACCTGGGGGTATATGTGCACAAACCTTTGAAGGTGGCAGGACAAGTTGAGAAGGCTGTTATAAAAGCAAATGGGACCCTGGGCTTTATTAGTAGTGGCATAGAGTACAAAAGCAAGGACGTTATGCTAAACTTTTATAAAACACTGGTTAGGCCACAACTGGAGTATTGTGTTCCATTCTGGGTACCACACTTGAGGAAAGATGTCAAGGCCTTAGAGAGGGTGCAGAAGAGATTTACTAGAATGGTACCAGTAATAAGGGACTTCAGTTATGTGGAGAGACTGGAGAAGCTGGAGTTGTTCTCCTTTAGAACAGAGAAGGTTGAGGGAAGATTTGATAGAGATTTGAACTGTCAGCTGGAGGTTTTGACAGAGTAAATAAGGAGAAACTGTTTCCAGCGGCGGAAGGGTCGGTAACCAGAGGACACAGGTTTAAGGTGATCGGCAAAAGAGCCAGAGGTGACATGAGGAAACATTTTTTATGCAAAGAGTTGTTATGATCTGGAATGCACTGCCTGAAAGGACAGGGGAAGCAGATTCAATAGTAACTTTCAAAAGGGAGTTGGATAAATACTTGAAGAGAAAAAATTTACCGGGCTATGAGGAAAGAGTAGGGAATAGGACTAATTGGATAGCTCTCTCAAAGAGCCGGCACAGGCATGATGGGCCAAACGGCCTCCTCCTGTGCTGTATCTACTATGATATGTTCATCTTATCTTTTGAGTTGGATAAATACTTGAAGAGAAAAAATTTACCGGGCTATGAGGAAAGAGTAGGGAATAGGACTAATTGGATAGCTCTCTCAAAGAGCCGGCACAGGCATGATGGGCCAAACGGCCTCCTCCTGTGCTGTATCTACTATGATATGTTCATCTTATCTTTTATTATGAGGATGGATACTGAATTAAGTCCCAAGTATGGTGAATTTTACTATAAGTGGTACTCTGCTTTGCCACTTAACAATTGTAAAATAAATCTATTCAGCCTTGTCTCACTACAGTGTTAATCAGCTGGCCTTGTGGATGATTAGGGAAGCATACCTGTATATAGTTCATATAACAATATCTTGTTCATATAACATGGGGTTTTATTGTTATAACCCATGGCTCATCCTATTGTATGACTAGATATTGGACAGCAGAGGCAAACTCTTGATCGTAAGTAACATGGGATCCACTTACAGGAGAGACCGCCGATCTGGAACCCAAGAGAATATCTGGAGCAGCCTCGAAATTTGTAACAACGCCATTAACTCTTTTTTTTGTTTTTGTACTTGAAAGAGTCTAGCAGAGAGTCAGCAGGAGAGAGGCCGAAAGTGACACGTACAGATAATCGGACTGCAGCGGTTAAAGAAGGCGGCTCACCACCACCTTCTCAAGGGCAGTTAGGGATGGGCAATAAATGTTGGCCTTGCCAGCGACGCCCACATCCCACGAACGAATAAAAAAAATCAGAGCACCTGTCCCCTCTATTGTTTCATACTTTGAATTCCAAAACATTTACTGTTTACATAAGATTTGTTTATACAGCAACAGCAGGTATTGGAAACGCATATTTATTTTCCAGGCACTTGCTTCCAGGTATTTGGTTACTAAAATGTAGGACACTTCTTTCCAAATTCTTCCATTGGAGAAGTCATCTTTCCATTATCTCCCCTCCCCAGTGGTTACACATGTGTGAAGCATGACATTTTGAATGTTTTTGAGGTAATTTTTTTGACATGACCAACAATATACCAGGCATTCTTTATACTTGCGAACCACATGATGTCTGAAAATTTTAGTTTTCCAAGAACCAAATCAAAAAATAGCATCTCTCTGTTCCTATGGGGGAATCTCCTTCAAAAATAAACTATCCCTCCCCAGTGCTGCAAAACTCTAGGACAACACCCATAGAAATTTGCATGTGTGACACCTGAAGTGTGACCAATGTACCCCATAACTTTTATCTTTGCTCGCGGATCTCTGTGTCAGCTGGAGGATTTGCAAGAAAGTGAACCATCTCCCATTCTAGCACGAAAGGTGAACCACAACTACAGGCATCACGAGCCGTGTGGGCCTCAGACCCAAAAAATGTTACTGAAGTTACTCCAAGAGGGGATCGTGAGGTTTAAAAGCACCGGGAAGGGTCCTGGGATTCCACGGCACTGAGGGAGGTTGTCTTGGGATTTGCAGGCTTGGGGAGGGGTCTCTGGGTTTCACTGTTGGCTTTGCGAGTTTATCTAGTGAGTAGCTGAACCATACAGAGCAAGAAATCCAAGTTCATTCCCCAGTTTGTACTAAATTAGCTGACCTCGGTTGATGCAGCGGTAGGAGCACAAAGAAACTCTGGATACCTGGGGGTCAGGGAGGGGAAATTCCCCCAGCTGGAAATAATAGAGTAAATAAGGAGAAACAGTTTCCACTGACAGGAAGGTCGGTAACCAGAGGACACAGATTTAAGCTGATTGGCAAAAGAACCAGAGGTGAGATGAGGAGAAATTTTTTAGAAGCGAGTTGTGATGATCTGGAGCGCTGCCTGAAAGGGCGGTGGAAGCAGATTCAAAAGTAACTTTCAAAAGGGAATTGGATAAATACTTGAAGGGAAAACATTTTCAGGGCTGTGGGGAAAGAGCGGGGGAATGGGACTAATTGGGTAGTTCTTTTGAAGGGCCGGTATGGGCATGATGGGCCAAACGGCGGCCTCCTGTGCCATGTGCTTTTAAATGCGTATTTGCACACATCAGCTGAGGGAAGGTTTGACTAAGGTTCCCATGGCCAACACTCATGGTCATGGCTCTCATGTAAATAATGGGCATGTTGGTGAGGCATCGTGGGATGACTGGAGCCATACTCCAGCAAGAAATTAATGGATCCAGGAGAAGGGGGACAAAAACATTGATGAGCTGGGGGAAAGGTTTAGTGTCTCTAAATGGCAATTGGTGGTAGTTCTTGATGGTGACCCTTTGTGCACTTGTGCCTCCTGGCACATGTCTTGGCATTGGATCCTTGAATCCTTTCTCTGCCGATCAGCCGTTAATTGTTTTTATCATTTCTTTTCCTCCTCAGATTTCCAAATGAAATTCAGTCAGGTCTCCTTGAAGTCATTGCCCCCTCCGTGAACTACTATCCTGACTTCTCCCATCTGAAGGAAACCTTCGGTGATCCAAAAGAGCGGGTCAGGTAAATCCAGCTAAACCCGATCAGTGAGATATTGAATGAGCTTGTGGTGCCAACTTCTATAGACTTGAGTACACATGTGGGAGAAGGATCTTAATGGCATCGGTTTTTAATACATTTATAAATAAATACTTATATCTGAAACCATTGGCTAACATTCAAAGTCTACTGCTCGGTTATGTTTGGCTAATTTGAAATTCTGACGAAGATTCCCAATGCGAGTCAAAGCCATTCTAACTCAGTAGTAAGAAGTTTACTTTAGTTGGCCAGTGATTTTATTTTCAGAGCGCTGAAAATGTGCAAGAAAGGAAAAGAACTCTCATTTATATAGTGCCACTCGTGTCCTCGGGACGTCCCAAAGTGCTTCACAGCCGATGAATTTTTATGAAGTATAGTCACTGTTTACCCAATTTGTGCACCGCAAGGTCATTCAGACAGCAAAGAGGTAAATGACCAGTGTCGGGTTTTCTTTTAACTCTCTCGTTACTCTTTAGGGTAATCAGAAGTAAAATTAACCAAGTTTTTAAACTTTTATATTAAAATAGAACAGGCTACACATAGAGATGCATACAACCTTTAAGTCAGCAAAGCAACTCAAAACTCAGAACGGTCAAAATCTTCTGCTTCGGGAAACTGAGGGGTTAATTCTCCGTTGACATCCTTCGTGCCCTTCCGATCTGTTTCGTGGACTGTCTCCAGTCTATCTCGCCCGAACTTTCTAAAATGGCTGGTTTAATACCCTACTTGCTGGTGCAAAAGCAAGTTACCAGTAATTTTCCATTCTCTATCAGAGTTTCCCACAGTTTCTCAAGGCCTAGCTCGGCAGCTGTCTTATCTTCAACCTCGACCCTTATCTCCACGAAATTACATTGTCTCGGTTAGCTTTCTAAACAGCCAGAAGCAATACCTTTTGAATTTGGTCAACCTTCCTGGCATGTTTTCTAAACAGTAACAGTTCTGTATTCTATCCTTTGGTGTTAATACTTTGAACCTGTTGACCGGAGGTCACTGGTACGGTTATTGGCTTAGTACAAAGATCAGTCATATATTCTGATAGCATGTATGTCTGTAATAGCCTCACAGAACATTTGCCCCTATGGGAAGTGAGAGGATTTGTCTCAGCGGATGGAAGGCCCCTTCCTTCGGCCCCGCTATTACGGTGCATCTTTGAAGAAGCACAGGGAAAAGGATATGGGATCACAAAAGTGAAAGTTCATTCAAAACTATCTCCCGAAGGGAACAAACCTGCTCTTGCAGCAATCCAGGGCTTCTCGCCCATCCTTTCAAAAGTCCAAAGTCCCTCACCAGTTAATCTGTTTTTGGTGGTGTTGGACGAGGAGAATTCCCTGCTCCTCTTCGAATAGTGGCCGTGCAATCTTTATATCCTACTTGAAACAGGCAGATGAGGCCTCTGTTTAACGTCTCATCCAAAAGACAGCACCTCCGACAGTGCAGCACTCCCTCGGTACTGCATTGGGAGTGTCAGCCTGGATTATGTGCTCAAGTTTCTGGAGAGGGATTTGAATTCATGACCTTCTGACTCAGAGGTGAGAGTACTATCCGCTGAGCCAAGGCTGACACCTTTGCAATGTTTTCGGTGGGAGGAGGGATGTTTTTGCTCTTTCATCCAATACATTGTGGGTCAAAAGAAACAGTTAAGTCACGACTACTTTGCGTGATTTAGGCTGTTTTGCTTCGTAACGTTCCATACAGGTTTGGCTCATAAAATATCCTAATTAGGAAAGCCGTGTATTATAGAGTTGAGGATGAGATAGGTCGCTTCAGGAATAAAATTGCTGGGGATGATAAATAAATAAGGAGGAACTGTTTCCACTGGCGGCATGGTCAGTAAGCAGAGGACACAGATTTAAGTTACTTGGCAAAAAAAGGGAGAGAGGGATAAACCCAGCAGTTACAGGCCAGTCAGCCGTAAGTCGGTGGTGGGGAAACTTTTAGAGACAATAATCTGAGACAAAATTGATTGGCACTTGGAAAACTATGGGCTAATAAATGAAAGTCAGCATGGATTTGTTAAAGGAAAATCGCGTTTGACTAACTTGATTGAGTTCTTTGATGAAGTAACGGAGAGGGTTGTTGAGGGTAGTGCGGTTGATGTTGTGTATATGGACTTTCAAAAGCCGTTTGATAAAGTACTACAAAATAGACTTGTCAGCAAAAATAAAGCCCGTGGGATTAAAGGAACAGTGGCAGCGTGGATACAAAATTGGCTAGGGGTCAGAAAGCAGAGTAGCGGTGAACGGTTGTTTTTCAGACTGGAGGGAAGTACACAGTGGTGTTCCCCAGGGGTCAGTATTAGGGCCACTGCTCTTTTTGATATATATGAATGACCTGGATTTGGGTATAGAGGGTAGAATTTCAAAGATTGCAGATAACACGAAACTCGGAAATGTAGTAAACGATGTGGAGGATAGTAACAGACTTCAGGAGGACTCGAGCAGACACATGGCAGATGAAATTTAACGCAGAGAACAGAGACCTGGGGGTGTATGTACACCAATTTTTGAAGGTGGCAGGACAAGTTGAGAAGACTGTTCTTTTTTAAAAAAAAATATGGGATCCTGGGCTTTATTAATGGAGGCAAAGAGTACAAAAGCAAGGAAGTTATGCTAAACGTTCATAAAACACCGGTTAGGCCTCAGCTGGAGTATTGTGTTCAATTCTGGGCACCGCACTTTAGGGAGGATGTCCAGGCCTTAGAGAGGGTGCAGGAGAGAATCTTCGCAATCTTCTGACTCAGAAGCAAGAATGCTACCTGCTGAGTAGAACAAAAGCAAAATACTGCGGATGCTGGAAATCTGGAATAAAAACAGAAAATGCTGGAAAACACTCAGCAGGTCGGGCAGCATCTGTGGAGAAACAAACAGAGTTAATGTTTCAGGTTGATGACCTGACTTAAATGTGGAATGTTCACCAAGAGACTGGGCTAATTCTGCCCCCCCCACCCCACCTTCCTCTTTGAATAGTGCTACGGGGCCTTTAATGTCCACGAGAGCAGGTGGAACGGGTCACAATTTAACATCTTCAAAAGGGAATTTGATAAATATATGAAAAGGAAGCATTCTCGGGGCTACGGGGAAAGAGTGAGGCAGTGTAACTAATTGGATAGCTTGTTCAAAGAGCTGGTACGGGCATGGTGGGCTGAATGGCCTCCTTCTGCGCTGTATGATTCTATGATCTCCTCTGAAGGTCAGCACCTGTGGAAGAGCTGCACTGAAGTGTCGGCCCAGATTATGTGCTCAAGCCCTAAAGTGGAGGTTGAACACACAGCCGTTGCTTTTTTTTTTAAAAAGTTTCATCTGGAGGTACTCCCACAATAAAATGTATGAATTCTGCTTTACAAAAGGTGTATTGTTTATTACGCAGTTGCTGGCACAACTAGAATGGTCTCACAGGAAGCCCTGCTACAGGGATGAGGCCATTGTGAAACAGCTACAGCTACGAAGCACGTGTCTATCGAGCAGATTTATTGCATTCCTGAGATGCGTCTTCATCTCTGTTTCGAAAGGAGCAGCATGGTCGTGTAAAACCATTCAATCGCACTTTATTCTTTGAAGTGAAAGAAAATCATCTTCTGTCTGGAGAAAGTTCAAAGCATCTTTCCCATCCAGGTCACTACATATATATTCGACAAACATGACTTCGATTTCTTTCTGACAATGCCTGACAGCTTTCAGGAGAATTAAATCCGCACTTGTACAATTGGCTGTTCAGTTTCAAAACTGGTAGTTCTTTTCTTGCAGGGGTCATAGTGTGATGAAAGAGCAGTCGGCTCATACACAGGTTTCAACCTTTCATGTTGACAGGTTGCAGTTAACTTATGCACTGTAGCTTTGGTATTGTGAGCAGAGCGCACATTTTGTTACATTTCAAAGAAAAAACATTCTTCATTTCTTCCCTCGCCAATTTTCTTGACTTTTCTCCCCTCCTTTCCTGAGGACACTGAGTCAGAAGGCTGTGGGTTTAGATCCCACTCCAGAGACTTGAGCCCAAAATCTAGGCTGACATTCCAGGTGCAGTACCGTGGGTGTGCTGCACTGTCGGAGGTGCCGTCTTTCAGATGAGACATTAAATGGAGGTCCCATCTGCCCTCTTAGGTGGACGTAAAAGATCCCATGGCACCACTTCAAAGATCATCAGGGGAATTATCCCCAGTGTCCTGGCCAACATTTATCCCTCGACCAACATCATTAAAACAGATTATCTTGCCATTATCTTGTTGCTGTTTGTAGGACCTTTAGGGTAGCTAAAGTAAACATTGGTCCCTTAGAGGATGAGACTGGGGAAATAATAATGGAAAACAAGGAAATGGCAGAAGAATTGAACAGATATTTTGTATCTGTCTTCACAGTAGAAGACACTAATAACATACAATAATAGTAGAAAATCAAGGGGCAAAGGGGAGGGAGGAACTAAAAACAATCACTATCACTAGAGAAAAAGTACTAGGTAAACTAATGGGTCTAAAGGCTGACAAGTCCCCTGGACCTGATTGCTTGCACCTGAGGGTCTTAAAGGAAGTGGCTACAGAGATAGTGGATGCATTGGTTGTAATCTTCCAGAATTCACTAGATTCTGGAAAGGTCCCAGCGGATTGGGATAGGAACATAGGAACAGGAGTAGGCCATTCAGCCCCTCGTGCCTGCTCCGCCATTTGATAAGATCATGGCTGATCTGTGATCTAACTCCATATACCTGCCTTTGGCCCATATCCCATAATACCTTTGGTTGCCAAAAAGCTGTCTATCTCAGATTTAAATTTAGCAATTGAGCTAGTATCAATTGCCCTTTGCGGAAGAGAGTTCCAAACTTCTACAACCCTTTGTGTGTAGAAAGCACAAATGTAACACCCCTATTCAAGAAGGGAGTGAGCCAGAAAGCAAATAACTATAGATCAGTTAGCCTAATGTCTGTCATTGGGAAAATGCTAGAATCCACTATTAAGGAAGTAGCAGCAGGACATTTGGAGAATCATAATACAATCAGGGAGAGTCAACATGATTTTATGAAGGGGAAATCATGTCTGACAAATTTATTAGAGTTCTTTGAGGAAGTAAAGGGCAGGGTGGATAAAGGGGAACCAATGGATGCAGTATATTTGGATTTCCAAAAGGCATTCGATAAGGTGCCACATAAAAGATTACTTCACAACGTAAGAGCTCATGGTGTTGGGTGTAATATACTGGCATGGACGGAGGATTGGCTAACTAACAAAAAACAAAGAATCGGGATAAAAGGGTCATTTTTGAAATGGCAATCTGTAACTAGTGGGGTGCCGCAGGGATCAGTGCTGGGGCCTCAACTATTTATTATATATATCAATGACTTGGATGAGGAACAGAGTGTCTTGTGGCCAAATTTGCTGCTGATACAAAGATAGGTGGAAAAGCAAGTTGCGATGAGGACACAAAGTGTCTGCAAAGGGATATTGACAGGTTAAGCGAATGGGCAAAAATTTGGCAGATGGAATATAATGTGGGAAAATGTGAAGTCATCCACTTTGGGAGGAAAAATAAAAAAGCAAAAATATTATTTGAATGGAGAAATACTACAAAATGCTGCGGTGCAGAGGGATCTGGGTGTCCTCGTACATAAACACAAAAAGTCAACATACAGGTGCAGCAGGTAATCCAGAAGGCAAATGGGATATTGGCCTTTATTTCTAGGGAGATGGAGTATAAAAGCAGGGAAGTCATGCTACAACTGTACAGGGTGCTGGTGAGACCACACCCGGAGTTGCGTACAGTTTTGGTGCCCTTATTTAAGGAAGGACATACTTGCATTGGAGGCAGTTCGCTAGGTTGATTCTGGGTATGGAAGGGTTGTCTTATGAGGAAAGATTGAACAGGTTGGGTCTATACTCATTGGAGTTTAGAAGAATGAGAGCAGATCTTATTGAAACACACAAGATTCTGAGGGGACTCAATAGGGTAGATGCTGAGAGGATGTTACCCCTCATGAGGGAATCTAAAACTAGGGGACATAGTCTCAGAATAAGGGGTCGCCCATTTAAGATGGAAATGAGGAGGAATTTCTTCTCCCAGTGGGTTGTGAATCTTTGGAATTCTTTACCCCAATAAGCTGTGGAGGCTGGGTCATTGAATACGTTCAAGGCTGAGTTAGACAAATTTTTGATCAGCAAGGGAGTCAAAGGATATGGAAAAAGGCAGGAAAGTGAAGTTGAAGTAAAAATCAGATCAGCCATGATCTCATTAAATGGCGGAGCAGGCTCGAGGGGCCAAACGGCTTACTCCTGCTCCTATCTCTTATGGTCTTATGGACCTTGCTATGTGCAAATTGGCACTTGCTGTGTTTCCTGCATTACAACAGTTACCACACTTCAAAAAGTAGTTCCAAGTGCTTTACAGCCAATAAACGGCCTGAGGTCATGAAAGGCGCTATATAAATGCAACTTTTTTTTCTTTTTGGGTCAGAGTCCCACAAGTGCCAGAAGCCTTTCATTCCCTCATTCCATTGGCCTTTGTTTGTAGACTTGGATATCATTGCCAAGCTGGACCCTGTGCTTGCCTGACTTGCACGTGCACACACATTTTCCAGCAGGGCACCACTGGATAGCAATCAGGAGCATGAATCATAGAATCATAGAAGTTTACAACATGGAAACAGGCCCTTCGGCCCAACATGTCCATGTCGCCCAGTTTATACCACTAAGCTAGTCCCAGTTGCCTGCATTTGGCCCATATCCCTCTATACCCATCTTACCCATGTAACTGTCCAAATGCTTTTTAAAAGACAAAATTGTACCCGCCTCTACTACTGCCTCTGGCAGCTCATTCCAGACACTCACCACCCTTTGAGTGAAAAAATTGCCCCTCTGGACCCTTTTGTATCTCTCCCCTCTCACCTTAAATCTATGCCCCTCATTATTTTATAGACTTCTATAAGATCACCCCTAAACCTCCTACTCTCCAGGGAAAAAAGTCTCAGTCTATCCAACCTCTCCCTATAAGTCAAACCATCAAGTCCCAGTAGCATCCTAGTAAATCTTTTCTGCACTCTTTCTAGTTTAATAATATCCTTTCTATAATAGGGTGACCAGAACTGTACACAGTATTCCAAGTGTGGCCTAACTAATGTCTTGTACAACTTCAACAAGACATCCCAACTCCTGTATTCAATGTTCTGACCAATGAAACCAAGCATGCTGAATGCCTTCTTCACCACCCTATCCACCTGTGACTTCACTTTCAAGGAGCTATGAACCTGTACTCCTAGATCTCTTTGTTCTATAACTCTCCCCAACGCCCTACCATTAACGGAGTAGGTCCTGGCCCGATTCGATCTACCAAAATGCATCACCTCACATTTATCTAAATTAAACTCCATCTGCCATTCATCGGCCCACTGGCCCAATTTATCAAGATCCCGTTGCAATCCTAGATAACCTTCTTCACTGTCCACAATGCCACCAATCTTGGTGTCATCTGCAAACTTAGTAACCATGCCTCCTAAATTCTCATCCAAATCATTAATATAAATAACAAATAACAGCGGACCCAGCACTGATCCCTGAGGCACACCGCTGGTCACAGGCCTCCAGTTTGAAAAACAACCCTCGACAACCACCCTCTGTCTTCTGTCGTCAATCCAATTTTGTATCCAATTGGCTACCTCACCTTGGATCCCGTGAGATTTAACCTTATGTAAAAACCTACCATGCGGTACCTTGTCAAAGGCTTTGCTGAAGTCCATGTAGACCACGTCTACTGCACAGCCCTCATCTATCTTCTTGGTTACCCCTTCAAAAAACTCAATCAAATTCGTGAGACATAATTTTCCTCTCACAAAACCATGCTGACTGTTCCTAATCAGTCCCTGCCTCTCCAAATGCCTGTAGATCCTGTCTCTCAGAATACCCTCTAACAACTTACCCACGACAGATGTCAGGCTCACCGGTCTGTAGTTCCCAGGCTTTTCCCTGCCGCCCTTCTTAAGCAAAGGCACAACATTTGCTACCCTCCAATCTTCAGGCACCTCACCTGTAGCTGTCGATGATTCAGATATCTCTGCTAGGGGACCCACAATTTCCTCCCTAACCTCCCATAACGTCCTGGGATACATTTCATCAGGTCCCGGAGATTTATCTACCTTGATGCGCGTTAAGACTTCCAGCACCTCCCTCTCTGTAATATGTACACTCCTCAAGACATCACTATTTATTTCCCCAAGTTCCCTAACATCCATGCCTTTCTCAACCGTAAATACCGATATAAAATATTCATTTAGGATCTCACCCATCTCTTGTGGTTCCGCACATAGATGACCTTGTTGATCCTTAAGAGGCCCTACTCTCTCCCTAGTTACTCTTTTGCCCTTTATGTATTTGTAGAAGCTCTTTGGATTCTCCTTTGCCTTATCTGCCAAAGCAATCTCATGTCCCCTTTTTGCCCTCCTGATTTCTCTCTTAACTCTACTCCGGCAATCTCTATACTCTTCAAGGGATCCACTTGATCCCAGCTGCCTATGCATGTCATATCCCTCCTTCTTCTTTTTGACTAGGGCCTCAATCTCCCGAGTCATCCAAGGTTCCCTACTTCTACCAGCCTTGCCCTTCACTTTATAAGGAATGTGCTTACCCTGAACCCTGGTTAACACACTTTTGAAAGCCTCCCACTTACCAGACGTCGCTTTGCCTGCCAACAGACTCCCAATCAACTTCTGAAGGTTCCTGTCTAATACCATCAAAATTGGCATTTCCCCAATTTAGAATTTTAACTTTTGGGCCAGACCTATCATTCTCCATAGCTATCTTAAAACTAATGGAATTATGATCACTGGTCCCAAAGTGATCCCTCACTAACACTTCTGTCACCTGCCCTTCCTCATTTCCCAAGAGGAGGTCAAGTTTTGCCCCCTCTCTAGTCGGGCCATCCACATACTGAATGAGAAATTCCTCCTGAATACACTCAACAAATTTCTCTCCATCCAATCTTGACTGGCATTTTCTTTTCCACCCAAGCCCAAGTCCTACTGTCACTCAGCAGAGGTCGGCCAACTCTGCTCACACTGGGTATTGAATGTGAGACCTTCCTGCTCTCTACGGCTCAATACCTCGATGTGATGGAGCATTTACCTACTTAGCAATCTATTGAATAGCGGGGCAAAGAGACACAGAAGATGGCCTGTCTTGATTCAAATAGAATTATACCTGACTCAAAGGATTAAGTTACGAGGAGAGATTACACAAACTAGGGTTGTATTCCCTGCAATTTAGAAGATTACGGGGTGATTTGATCGAAGTTTTCAAGATATTAAGGGGAACTGATAGGATGGATAGAGAAAAACTATTCCCGTTGGTTGGGGAGTCTAGGACTAGGTGATATTGCCTAAAAATTAGAGCCGGGACTTTCAAGAGTGAAGTTAGGAAACACTTCTATACACAAAGGGTGGTGGAAGTTTGGAACTCTCATCCGCAAATGGAGGTTGATGCTAGCTCAATTGTTAATTTTAAATCTAAGATTGATAGATTTTTGTTAACCAAAGATATTAAGGGATATGGGGCTGACGCAGGTATATGGAGTTGGGTCACAGATCAGCCATGATCTCATTGAATGGCGGAACAGGCTCGAGGGGCTAAATGGCCTCCTCCTGTTCCTAATTACATTGAATGTACAGCACAGAAACAGGCCATTTGGCCCTTCTGGTCTATGCCCACACGAGCCTTCTCCCACTCCTACTTCATCTAACCCTATCAATATACCCTTCTATTCCTTTCTCTCTCTCGTGCTTATCTGGCTTCCTCTTAAATACATCTATGCTATTCTTTAATGTGTTTGAAAAATTATATTTAGTCTCCCATGCCCTTTAAACATCATCGAGGTAACATTTCAGACTCGTGGACTTGAATGAAGTCTGCTCGAAGCAGAAGGAAAGGTGTCTCGAGTCGGCCGAGTTTATCAAACCTGAAGAGGCCGTTGGTAAAATGAAGCTGGAATGTCAACTGCGACAGTCTTGAGAACAGAACCTGTTTCTCGTTACACAATGCGTGCAATTTGTGACCGAACAATCCACTGAAACCCGTTCCCAGTTATCTTTAAGATCTTGAATGCTAAGCTACTTTCCCATCCTGCACCCTTTGGCTATCTGCGGTTCTCTAACCCGCCCTCACCCCCCTGCCTCCCCCGGTCATTATCATCAGTCACATTCACGCAGCCCTTAAGGGTGAAGTAAATGTATTTCTGGCCCTACATGCAGCCATGGCCGTCCGGAATTATTTTCTTGTAGCTAACAAGTTTTTGATTTTAATTTTTGTTTTTAATTAAAACAATTTTATACTCAAGTCCCGGATTCAGCATTCACCCCTGCAGCTGTGAGGCCTTTCCCTTAACCATTGATCTTTACAACTCAGGATAGAGACTGACCAGGAGAAGGTGGTTTTGCACCGTGCAGACTGTCCGATATAATTGGTAGTGTGTTGACGAGGTCAGAATAATGTTTCCGTCCAAATCATGGAGCCAATGACTGCTGCCACCCTCTCAGTCTGCAACGAGACACTCTAGCAGCGCAGTAGTCATTGCAGTTTCCCTTCTTGAATCAGATTTTGGTGTGCTGTGATCCTCATCCATGTGTTCAAATCCCTCCCTAGCTCTGTAACCTCCTCCGAGATCTCTGCGCTCCTCCAGTTCTGGCCCCTTGCGCATCCCCGATTTTAATCGCTCCACCATTGGCGGCCGTGCCTTCAGCTGCCTGGGCCCGAAGCTCTGGAATTCCCTCCCTAAACCTCTCTGCCTCTCTATCTCACTCACTCCTCCTTTTAAGATGCTCTTTTAAAACCTACCTCTTTAACCAAGCTTTTGGTCACCTGTCTTAATATCTCCTTATGTGGCTTGTTGTCAAACTTGATTGGTTATGCTCCTGTGAAACACCTTGGGATGAAAGGAGCCAAAGAAATGCAAGTTGTTGTTGCTGACTGGTCCAGACCAATGTTCTGGGAAACTTGATGCCACTTGTGAAATTTTTTGATTTTCATCGTGACTCACCATTAGAGGTTCAAAATACAATGGAACCAAAACCAAACGTCTAACACCCAAGTGTGAGTCTTGCTAGAACCAGAGAATACATCACAATGGTGTACCACTGGAGAAATCTTTACTTCCACAACCAAGTTGTCAGCCATGGCTCAGTGGATAGCACTTTCGCATCCGATTCAGAAGGTTGTGGGTCCAAGCCCCACTCCAGAGACTTTAGCCCATAATCTAGGCTGACGCTCCCAGTGCATTACTGAGGGAGTGCTGCACAGTCTGAGTTGCAGCCTTTTGGAAGAGACGTAGAAGATCCCACGGCACTATTCGTAGAAGAGCAGGGGCACTCTCACCGGTGTCCTGTGCAATATTTATCCCCTCAATCACTTTTTTTAAAAAAACAGATTATCTGTTCGTTACCGCATTGCTGTTTGTGGGATCTTGCTCTGCTCAAATCGGCTGCCGCATTTCCTACATTACAACGTTGACTACACTTCAAAAATACTTCATTGGCTGTAAAGTGCTTTGGGGACGTCCTGAGGTCATGAATGAAGCTATATAAATGCAAGTTCGTTGTTCTTTTATTTCTAACCCAGAAAACTGTTCAGTTCTCCCCACCATGCTAAAAACATTGGGAATTAAATCACCCCAAATGAATTCAAACATGTGCATTGTATAGAACCAGAGAAGAATGGGGTCACCCTTCCCGTAACGAGATGTCACCATCTATTCTCTTCCTCACTTCCCTTCACTAACCTACCCTAAAACACATGTGGCAATTTGACAAGGAAGTACACCGTGGATGAGGCAATGGGGACACGCATGCAGAGTGACATGGTGACCGCTGCCTATCCATATTGCCATTTCTTACAGAAGCCAGGTGATCCGAACCTGGAAATTACCTAAAGTGGGCGCAGTTCGGGTATTTAAACCAGTTGGAGAGGGTTTTTAAAAAAAAATAAATTCTCATAATGTGTGTGTCGGCATTTATTGCCCATCCCTAGTTGCCCTGAGAAGGTGGTCCTGGGCCACTTTGAACAGTTGCGGTTTGATACAAACTGCAGGGCTTGCTAGGCCACTTCAGAGGGAGGTTAAGAGTCAACTACATTGGTGTGAGACTGGAGTCACATATGGGCCCGGACCGGATTAGACAGCAGGCTTCCTTCCCTAAAGGACATTAGTGAACCAGTTGGGTTTTTACCACACTCCAATAGCTTTATGCTCACTTCTACTGACACCAGCTTTTTGTTTCCAGATTATTAAATTCTGAATTCAAATTCTCAAACTACCAACTGCCGTGGTGGGATTTGTGCTCATGTTCTATGAATTACTAGTCCAGAAGCATAACCACTTCACTACTGTACCCACTACTCCTATTGATACTTCCTCCCATTGAATATCACCACGACATTTCCTATCTATTAAATCTCTTACCCCCCACCGCCTCAGATATTCTCCAGAGTAACAGAAGTATTGGACGGGATAAACATAGTGAGGGAGGAAATTTTAAGGGGATTAGCATCTTTGAAAGTACATAAATCGCCAGGCCCAGATGTAATGTATCCCATGCAGTTGAGAAGCAAGGGAGGAAATAAACATAATTTAATAGGACAAAGTCAGCATGGCTTTACGAAGGGGGAAGTCATGTCTGACAAATTTGCTTGAGTTCTTTGAGGACATAACGTACAGGGTGGATAAAGGGGAACCAGTGGACGTAGTGTATTTAGACTTCCAGAAGGCATTCGACAAGGTGCCACGTAAAAGATTATTGCTCAAGATAAAGAATCACTGGATTGGGGGTAATATTTTGGCATGGGTGGAGGATTGGTTATCTAACAGGAAGCAGAGAGTTGGGATAAATGGTTCATTCTCGGACTGGCAACCAGTAGCCAGTGGTGTTCCACAGGGGTCGGTGCTGGGTCTCCAACTCTTTACAATCTATATTAACGATTTGGAGGAGGGGACCGAGTGTAACATATCAAAGTTTGCAGATGATACAAAGATGGGAGGGAAAGTAGAGAGTGAGGAGGACATAAAAAAACCTACAAGGGAATATAGACAGGCTGGGTGAGTGGGCGGAGATTTGGCAGATGCAATACAATATTGGAAAATGTGAGGTTATGCACTTTGGCAGGAAAAATCAGAGAGCAAGTTATTATCTTAATGGTGAGAAACTGGAAAGTACTGCAGTACAAAGTGATCTGGGGATCCTAGTGCAAGAAAATCACAAAGTTAGTATGCAGGTGCAGCAGGTGATCAAGAAGGCCAATGGAATGTTGGCTTTTATTGCTAGGGGGATAGAATATAAAAACAGGGAGGTATTGCTGCAGTTATACAAGGTATTGGTGAGACCGCACCTGGAATACTGCATACAGCTTTGGTGTCCATACTTAAGAAAAGACATACTTGGTCTCGAGGCAGTACAAAGAAGGTTCACTCGGCTAATCCGAGGGATGAGGGGGTGGACATATGAGGAGAGGTTGAGTAGATTGGGACTCTACTCATTGGAATTCAGAAGAATGAGAGGCGATCTTATTGAAACATATAAGATTGTGAAGGGGCTTGATCGGGTGGATGCGGTAAGGATGTTCCCAAGGATGGGTGAAACTAGGACTAGGGGGCATAATCTTAGAATAAGGGGCTGCTCTTTCAAAACTGAGATGAGGAGAAACTTCTTCACTCAGAGGGTAGTAGGTCTGTGGAATTTGCTGCCCCAGGAAGCTGTGGAAGCTACATCATTAAATAAATTTAATGATGTAGAAGTAAAGGGAATTAGGGGTTACGGGGAGCGGGCAGGAAATTGGACATGAAGTTGAGTTCGGATCGGTCAAAGCCCTGTGGGTGGCGGAGCGGGCCCAGGGGCTGAGTGGCCGGGTCCTGCTCCTACTTCTTGTGTTCTTTAGATTTGAGGTTAGGATCAGATCAGCCATGATCTTATTGAATGGTGGAGCAGGCTCGAGGGCCGATTGGCCTACTCCTGCTCCTGCTCCTATTTCTTATGTTCTTATGAAATAGCGGAGGCTCTGACCATCATTTTCCAATCCTCTCTGGCTACAGGCATGGTGCCGGAGGATTGGAAGACTGCCAACATTGTATCGTTGTTTATAAAGGGAGAAACGGATAGACCGAGTAAGTACAGGCCCAGTCAGCCTAACCTCGGTGGTGGGCAAATTATTGGAAACAATTCTGAGGGACAGTATTAATCGTCATTTAGAAAGGCACGGAGTAATCAAGGACAGTCAACATGGATTTGTTACGTCCTGTCTGACTAACTTGATTGAATTCTTTGAGGAGGTAACGAGGAGTGTTGATGAGGGTAGCTCGTTTGATGTAGTCTACATGGATTTTAGCAAGGCTTTTGACAAGGTCCCACATGGCAGACTGGTCAAAAAGGTAAAGACCCATGGGATCCAAGGGAAAGTGGCAAGTTGGATCCAAAATTGGCTCAGTGGCAGGAAGCAAAGGGCAATGGTTGACGGTTGTTTTTCTGACTGGAAGGCTGTTTCCATTGGGGTTCCACAGGGCTCAGTGCTAGGTCCCTTGCTTTTTGTGGTCGATATCAATGATTTAGACCTAAACGTAGGGGGCATGATTAAGAAGTTTGCAGATGATACAAAAATTGGCCGTGGGGTTGATAGTGTGGAGGAAAGCTGTCGACTGCAGGAAGATATCAATGGACTGGCCAGGTGGGCAGAAAAGTGGCAAATGGAATTCAATCCAGAGAACTGTGAGGTAATGCATTTGGGGAGGGCAAACAAGGCAAGGGAATTCACGATAAATGGGAGGATACTGAGAAGTGTAGAGGAACAGAGGGACATTGGAGTGCATGTCCACCTGTCCCTGAAGATAGCAGGACAGGTAGATAAGGTGGTTAAAAAGGCATGCGGGATACTTTCCTTATTAGCCGAGGCATAGAATATAAGGGCAGGGAGGTTATGCTAGAACTGTATAAAACTTTGGTTCGGCCACAGCTTGAGAACTGCGTACAGTCCTGGTCACCACATTACAGGAAAGATGTGATTGCACGAGAGAGGGTGCAGAGGAGATTTACGAGGATGTTGCCGGGACTGGAGAATTTTAGCTATGAGGAAATATTGGATAGGCTGGGGTTGTTTTCTTTGGAACAAAGGAGGCTCAGGGGAGATTTAATTGAGGTCTATAAAATTATGAGGGGCCGAGATACAGTGGATAGGAAGGACCTATTTCCCTCAGCAGAGAGGTCAGTAACCAGGGAGCATAGATTTAAAGTAATTGGTAGAAGGATTAGAGGGGAGCTGAGGAGAAATTTTTTCACCCAGACGGTGGTGGGGGTCTGGAACTCACTGCCTGAAAGAGTGGGAGAGGCAGAAACCCCCATCGCATTTAAAAAGTACTTAGATGTGCACTTGACATGCTGTAACCTACAAGGCTACATTCCAAATGCTAGAAAGTGGGATTAGGCTGGATAACTCCTATCGACTGGCACAGACATGATGGGCCGAATGGCCTCCTCCTGTGCCATAAATGTCTAAGATTCTAAGGTGGAATTTCATTTGCAGAATGAAAAATACTAACCAAAAGCTGACTCATCTAATCCTTTATCAATGTTTTTTTTTTCAAAACTCAGGTATTGGGTTATTGATTAAAAACAACAAATGGCTTTTATATAACATTGTTAAATTTAAAAAAATATCCCCTGGCCCTTCACAGAGGAGAGTGGATGCAGAGGAGAAATGACCGACGAGTAGCATAGTGGTTATGTTACTGGACTAGTAATCCAGAGGCCTGGAGTAAAAATCAGTGTCATGAGTTCAAATCCCGCCACAGCAGCTGGCGAATTTAAATTCAATTAATTAAATTCAATTAATGAAATAAAATCTGGAATTAAAACACTAGTATCAGTAATGGTCGCCATGAAACTACCGGATTGTCGTAAAAACCCATCTGGTTCACTAATGTCCTTCAGGGAAGGAAACCTGCCGTCCTTACCCGGTCTGGCCTTAATGTGACTCCAGACCCACAGCAATGTGGTTGATTCTTAATTGCCCTCTGAAATGGCCTAGCAAGCCACTCAGTTGTAAAATCTCGCTACGAAAAGTCATAATAAGAATAAAACCGGACGGACCACCCGGCATCGGACCACTGGACACGACAACGGCAAACCAAGCCCAGTCGACCCTGCAAGGTCCTCCTCACTAACATCTGGGGACTTGTGCCAAAATTGGGAGAGCTGTCCCACAGACTAGTCAAGCAACAGCCTGACATAGCCATACTCACAGAATCATACCTTTCAGCCAACGTCCCAGACTCTTCCATCACCATTCCTGGGTATGTCCTGTCCCACCAGCAGGACAGACCCACCAGAGGTGGCGGTACAGTGATATACAGTCAGGAGGGAGTGGCCTTGGGAGTCCTCAACATTGACTCTGGACCCCATGAAATCTCATGGCATCAGGTCAAACATGGGCAAGGAAACCTCCTGCTGATTACCACCTACCGTCCTCCCTCAGCTGATGAATCAGTCCTCCTCCATGTTGAGCACCACTTGGAGGAAGCACTGAGGGCAGCAAGGGCACAGAATGTACTCTGGGTGGGGGACTTCAATGTCCAACACCAAGAGTGGCTCGGTAGCACCACTACTGACCGAGCTGGCCGAGTCCTGAAGGACATAGCTGCCAGACTGGGCCTGCGACACGTGGTGAGTGAACCAACACGAGGGAAAAACTTACTTGACCTCGTCCTCACCAATCTACCTGTCGCAAATGCATCTGTCCATGACAGTATTGGTAGGAGTGACCACCGCACAGTCCTCGTGGAGACGAAGTCCCGTCTTCGCACTGAGGACACCATCCAACGTGTTGTGTGGCACTACCACCGTGCTAAATGGGATAGATTCAGAACAGATCTAGCAGCTCAAAACTGGGCATCCATGAGGCACTGTGGGCCAGCAGCAGCAGAATTGTATTCCAGCACAATCTGTAACCTCATGGCCCGACATATTCCTCACTCTACCATTACCAACAAGCCAGGGGATCAACCCTGGTTCAATGAGGAGTGTAGAAGAGCATGCCAGGAGCAGCACCAGGCGTACCTAAAAATGAGGTGCCAACCTGGTGAAGCTACAACTCAGGACTACATGCATGCTAAACAGCAGAAGCAGCATGCTATAGACAGAGCTAAGCGATTCCACAACCAACGGATCAGATCAAAGCTCTGCAGTCCTGCCACATCCAGTCGTGAATGGTGGTGGACAATTAAACAACTAATGGGAGGAGGAGGCTCTGTAATCATCCCCATCCTCAACGATGGCAGAGTCCAGCATGTGAGTGCAAAAGACAAGGCTGAAGCGTTTGCAACCATCTTCAGCCAGAAGTGCCAAGTGGATGATCCATCTCGGCCTCCTCCCAAATTCCCCACCATCACAGAAGCCAGTCTTCAGCCAATTCGATTCACTCCACGTGATATCAAGAAACGGCTGAGTGCACTGGATACAGCAAAGGCTATGGGCCCCGACAACATCCCAGCTGTAGTGCTGAAGACTTGTGCTCCAGAACTAGCTGCGCCTCTCGCCAAGCTGTTCCAGTACAGCTACAACACTGGCATCTACCCGACAATGTGGAAAATTGCCCAGGTATGTCCTGTCCACAAAAAGCAGGACAAATCCAATCCGGCCAATTACCGCCCCATCAGTCTACTCTCAATCATCAGCAAAGTGATGGAAGGTGTCGTCGACAGTGCTATCAACGGCACTTACTCACCAATAACCTGCTCACCGATGCTCAGTTTGGGTTCTGCCAGGACCACTTGGCTCCAAACCTCATTACAGCCTTGGTCCAAACATGGACAAAAGACCTGAATTCCAGAGTTGAGGTGAGAGTGACTGCCCTTGACATCAAGGCAGCATTTGACCGAGTGTGGCACCAAGGAGCCCTCGTAAAATTGAAGTCAATGGGAATCTGGGGAAAACTCTCCAGTGTCTGGAGTCACACCGAGCACAAAGGAAGATGGTAGTGGTTGTTGGAGGCCAATCATCTCAGCCGCTGGGCATTGCTGCAGGAGTTCCTCAGGGCAGTGTCCTAGGCCCAACCATCTTCAGCTGCTTCATCAATGACCTTCCCTCCATCATAAGGTCAGAAATGGGGATGTTCGCTGATGATTGCACAGTGTTCAGTTCCATTCGCAACCCCTCAGATAATGAAGCAGTCCGAGCCCGCATGCAGCAAGACCTGGACAACATCCAGACTTGGGCTGATAAGTGGCAAGTAACATTCGCGCCAGATAAGTGCCAGGCAATGACTATCTCCAACAAGAGAGAGTCTAACCACCTCCCCTTGACATTCAACGGCATTACCATCGCCGAATCCCCCACCATCAACATCCTGGGGGTCACCATTGACCAGAAACTTAACTGGACCAGCCATATAAATACTGTGGCGACGAGAGCAGGTCAGAGGCTGGGTATTCTGCGGCGAGTGACTCACCTCCTGACTCCCCAAAGCCTTTCCACCATCTACAAGGCACAAGTCAGGAGTGTGATGGAATACTCTCCACTTGCTTGGATGAGTGCAGCTCCAACAACACTCAAGAAGCTCGACACCATCCAAGATAAAGCAGCCCGCTTGATTGGCACCCCATCCACCACCCCAAACATTCACTCCCTTCACCACTGGCACACCGTGGCTGCAGTGTGTTTCATCCACAGGATGCACTGCAACAACTCGCCAAGGCTTCTTCGACAGCACCTCCCAAACCCGTGACCTCTACCACCTAGAAGGACAAGGGCAGCAGACACATGGGAACAACACTACCTGCACGTTCCCCTCCAAGTCACACACCATCCCGACTTGGAAATATATCGCTGTTCCTTCATCGTCACTGGGTCAAAATCCTGGAACTCCCTTCCTAACAGCACTGTGGGAGAACCGTCACCACACGAACTGCAGCGGTTCAAGAAGGCGGCTCACCACCACCTTCTCGAGGGCAATTAGGGATGGGCAATAAATGCCGGCCTCGCCAGCGACACCCACATCCCATGAACGAATAAAAAAAAATCATGGAAAAGAAACTTTTTTTTTTAAGTTGTTCTTTAAAGGCGGTGGGAGACGTAGCAGGGCTTATGGAGCTAGTTCCAGGGACTATTGCTGAGATGGAGCCACCAATGGTGGAGTGGAAGGATGGGGAATGTGCAGGAGGCCAGAGCTGGAGGACCAAAGAGCTGTGCATCTGGAGGAGGTTGCAGAGGTCGGATGTGACGAGGCCACGGAGGGACTTGTAAATGAGGATGAGGATTTTTTTTCTTCCTGGGGGACAGGGAGCTAATCGAGGTCCAACGGGGACAGGGCCTAACGGGCGTGTGAGAGAGGGTGCGGGTGACAGGAATTTTGATGAGTTGAAACTAATGTTCCCTCTAATTTTTTTCGGCCACGGGCGGAATGAATTTGGGTTTGTGCACCGATATAAAGGCTGTGTGCGCCACCGTAAAAAAAAAATCACAACTTTCAATACAACATCTTTTTACAAAACATTATTCAGGGTAAATTACAAACGGAACAAATATACAAAATAATGGATAATTGTAACAATTTAATGTTATATTGGCTGATAAATTTTTATAATTCATGAAATAGGTTTCTTAAGTTGCTCTAGGATTGAGCAGTCTCGTTATATTTTATTAAAAATTATCTGATGGGAACGATTCCAAACAGCTTTTTGTTGAATCAGCTTAATGACTCTGATTCAAACAGAAATAAATTGTGTGCAATCAGAATTTTTAAATTGAGTCAGAAATACAAAGCAGCTGTCAAATCAGTCAGTGTGAATTTGAGGATAGGGAACAGTTTAATTAAAGCTCCCCCTCCCCCCTCTTCCATCCCTCCCCCCTTGCCCCCATTGAATCCTCAGCAGGGTTAAAAAAAATTATTGTATTATAATTATACATCTTGCAGGTCTCATTAGCTTAGGATATTTCTATGTAAGGCAGGGAGCAATTTGGACACGAAGAACCTGAACTGACAGAGGCAACGAACAAAGATCAAAAAAAAAAGTGAATCCTTGGGGCAACTGAGGGCTTTTGGATAGCAGTTGTATAAAACAATTTAAATCAACTTCGTTGTTTTGATTACAATGTACCAATGTGATTGGAAAGTATATTTTAGCACAATTGTGGAAGGATCTTTAACAACAATATTACACATGATCTGTGTCAGAATTACTTAATTTGTAAATATGAAATATGGAAATTGATAAACGATTATTACAATATGCCACACAATTTGGGTTCATTTGTCGTTTACTTCAGAAGCTAACGTCGAATAGGATAGTGACAAAAATTGTTACTTGCACTAATCGTAGACTTCCTCCAATGTTATTTGCTACCAATGCCTTAAATATGTTTGTCTTTAGAATAAAGTAACAGCTCTCCACAATTCGCACTCGAGGTGAAAAGCTTTCATTTAATTGAATGCATCTCCTCACTGAATCTTTATGTAAAATTTCCATCCATCGGGCAGTATACTATTTATGGACGCCTGTCTCTGAGCAGCTGCACCACACCAGACGCCGACATCTGCAGTACGACGCTCCCGTCCATCCTAACTTTAACTCCTGCCTTTGCTGCAAAGTGATTGGTAGCTGACGTCACCTCACAGCGTCTCCGCCAGAGAGCGCGGGTTTGGTGCGCGGACGGAGTGATGACGTGCGCGGCTCACAACAAACTGCTGCGCACGCGCGCAGCTTAGAGGGAACAGTGGTTGAAACTTGTGTGAGTTGGAGTTTGGGAGGCCAGCGAGGAGGGCATTTGAAGGAGTAGGGATGAAATTTGACTCAGTGGTAGCGCAAAACGGCCGATAGGGAATCGGGCGGGATGCAAAACGGCCGATAGGGAATCGGACGGGATGCAAAACGGCCGATAGGGAATCGGGCGGGATGCAAAACGGGCTGCCGATTAGCTTTCGCCTGTTATGTACTACCAGCAAAGTCAGTTTTCACCCCCAATGAGTCCAGAGGTAACAAAAGTGTGGTTAAAGGTTTCAGCAGTAGTGACAGCCAACAGATAGCTCCACACAGGCTGTGGATATTTCCAGGGCACCTCCTCCAAGAAAGCTCCGCCAATATTGGAAACACTTTGTACGAGGAAGCTGCGATGTGCATCTGTGAGCGTCAGTCTGGTACATCAATTTAAAGTGCCACCAACCTGCTCCATTGGCCTTCTCATGGTTTATTTCTTTGAAAAGCTATTTTAGCAACAACAATTAAGAATTTGAACTATAAACTCGTTTTCCACGCTCCTTCACCTCTTTGCCTCCCCCTCCACCTTTAAAGGCCTTCTCAAAACACACCTCTTTCACCAAGCTTTCAGTCAGCTCTTCTAATCCTCTCGCAAGGACTCAGCATCTGTCTCTTTTCTCCTCTGTGAAGCCCCTTAGGACACTTTTTCTGTGTTAGACGCATTATATTAGACTAAATTATTAACCCTTAGCATGACACAGACAAGGTTACTTGTCTAGACATGCCCGCATCTGGGAACTGCAGACAAGTACTGTTGTTGGTCAGCAGATTCTTCCTGTTGGACAACTAAGTGTGGAAATGAAGTGGGAGAGGGGAGAGAAATACCAAGGTGAGGCAGTCCTATCTAATCAGATTTAATCCAATCCAAGTCTATAATTGTACTATTGAAGTTATTTACACAGGTGCCTTATTTGCAACCAGTTCTAATCCAATAAACCCGCATTTTTACATAGGAACAGGAGGAGGCCATTCAGCCCCTCGAGCCTGCTCCACCATTCAGTTAGATCATGGCTGATCTGTATCTTAACTCCATTTGGTTCCATAACCCTTCGTACTCTTGCTTAACAAAAATTGATCAATCTCAGTTTTGATTGACCTAGCCTCGCCAGCGTTTTGGGGGAGAGTTTGAGTTTGGTTTGTTCTCGGGATATGGGCACCGCTGGCAAGGCCGCATATATTGCCCTTGGTGCCCTGAGAAGGTAGTGGGTGACCTCCCTTCTCCTTCAACCACTGCAGTCCCTGTGGCGAAAGTGCTCCTACAATGTTAGGTAGGGAGTTCCAGGATATTAACTGACCGTCTATGAAGGAACGGCCGTAAACGTCGACATCGGGACGGTATGCGTGGCTTGGAGGAGAACTTGAGGGTGATGGTGTTCCTGCGTCTTTGCTGTCCCTCCTCTTCTCTGTGGTGGAGTCACGTGAGCGGAGGTGCTGTTGAAGTGAAGTAAGCTTAGCGTGTTGCTGCAGTGCCTCCTGCAGGTTGTACACGCTGCAGCCACGGGGGTACACCAGTGGTGGAGCGGGTGGATATTGAGACCAGTGGCAGAGGGCACTGATCAAGTGAATGGTTCTGTCCCGGATGGTGTTGAGCTTCTTGGGTTTGTTGAGCCTGTACCCATCCAGGTGAAGGGTAAGTATTCCATCGCACTCCTGACTGGAGATTGTGGATGATGAAGAGTCTTTGAAGGGGTCGGGAGTAAGCCACTTGTCAAGAAGCCATGGTGTTGGTATGGCCAATCTAGTCAAACGGTGATCCATCTCCCTCCCCCTTCCAAAGGCAGACTTGGCAGTGTTAAAGGTCAGGAGGGAAGTGGCTGCTTTCTGTTGTTCAAGATGATCATTACTTGGCACTCGTGTGTGATGTGAATGTTACCTGCCACATGTCAGCCCAAGCCTTGATGTCAGCCAGGTCCTTCTGTCGGCTGGCATGGGCTGCTTCATTATCCAAGGAATTGTGAATGGGGTTGTGCAATAGTTATTGGTTGGCTTTTTGCAAAATGTTTTAAAACAATTCTCTGCTATTTTTAATCTGTAGTCTTACTATCAGTTACTCTAGATTAGGGAATCACGGAGTGCAGCAAAAGAGATAATGTAGATCTCAATATAAAGGGAAAGACATGAATCTATTCTTTAATTTTCAGATGGAGGACAAAGCAGAACCTGGATTATTGCTTTTTAATGATGTACGCTCAATTGAAGGGCACCTATTATGTACAGGTAAGAGAGCTCACATTCACTCATTTTATGTAGAAAGCTATTTTAGTCAGACAAAAATCTGTATCGATCAGAGCAAAACAGGAAAATGTCCTACAGTCCCAAGTAGCAGCTGGTTTATGGTGCTCAGGAGCCATTTGGTCAATTACCTATTGATCTGTTCCATTGGAAAAAGTTTCAGGCAGCTATTAGGGTCGTCACCCTGAGTTGTTAAAGTAATAACATTGTTTTTGACAAGCACTTAGCAGGACCATAGTGTAGCCTTATACACAGTGAACATTACCTTCAAGTGCTAGTGGTTCTGATCGTAGGGTTTTGGTAATGTGATTCTAGATGTGCCCAGAAGATCTTTTTCAAGTACATCGAACGTCCATTCCTACTTTACAGCATAATAGCAATTGCAGAATCATGCAGCACAGAAGGAGGCCATTCGATCCATCGTGCCTGTGCCGGCTCGTTCAAAGAGCTATCCAATTAGTCCCACACTCCCTCCTGCTTTTTCCCCATAACCCTGCAAATTTTCCCTTTCAAGTACTTATCCCATTCCCTTTTGAAAGTTGCTACTGAATCTGTTTCCACTGCCCTTTCAGGCAGCGCATTCTAGATCATAACAACTTGCTGTGTAAAAGAAATTTCTCCTCATCTCCCCTTTGGTTCTTTTGCCAATGTCGTGTGCACTTGTCATATTTTTCTCTAGTTTGAAGAACGTGCTGAAAAACTGGCCTTTGTTTTTTTTTCACACGCAGAGGCAGTTAGCTTTCTCTTCTTCATACTCCTAACTGTTTTACATCGAATTTTACAGCACTGAAACAGGCCATTCGGTGTTTATGCTCCGCACGAGCCTCCCCCCACCCTTCTTCATTTCACCCAGTCAGTTTTTAAAATTTTTAAATCATCTAATTTTTTATCCCCCCTGTCAATATTTTGTGAAGTCCTGAGAAACTTCACCCCCTAAGCTTTCTAACTGCAAATGATTTCATGGGAAAAGTGCTGTTAACCAAGAGATTGAGACATTCTCCCTGATGTGTAGTTTTTCTTAAAATTAAAAACCTTTTCCCCCTGCCCTTTTCCATTTTTTTTCTCCCCCTTCCCAACTTTCCTAAAATCAAACTGCACTCGTGCCCCCACTCCCTTAACTCTCCCAAGTGACCGTTCTCTCCATTGCTTCTTTCAATAGAAAATTGGATAAATATTTAAAGCAGAGAATGACACAGGGGCATAAGGAGAGTGCAGGCCAGTGGGAATCATTTTGAAATAAAAACAGAAAATGTTGGGAACACTCAGCAGGTCAGGCAGCATCTGTGGAGAGAGAAACAGGATTAACGTTTCAGGTCTGATGTAAGGTCATCGACCTGAAACATTAACTCTGTTTCTCTCTCTCTGCAGATGCTGCCTGACCTGCTGAGTGTTCCCAGCATTTTCTACCATTTATTTCAGATTTCCAACTTCCGCAGTATTTTGCTGTTTTAGTGTTGTGGTTGGGATTAGTTTTGAATTGGCCCAGCACAGACGCGTTGTGCTGACTGGCCCCCCTTTCTCAGCTGTGAACTTCTATGCACTCCCAAAAGCGATTTGTGAAGAAGCAAGTCTATAATCGACATCTTCGGCGAGCACTTTACAATTCAATTTGTTTTTAACGGACACAATACCAGATCACGTCTAATAATCCATGTGGCATTTTCCTAGCTGATTAATGGTTCTTCCCATTGGATAAAACGTTTGGCCACACATGTTTGAGTTTTTATTTGTCTGTGCAAATCAGGTTGCAGGCTCAAATTAGACTGCCAAAAGTTTAATTTTATATATTATACAAAGAATTACATAGAATTTTACAGCACAGAACAGGTCAATGCTGACAGCTAATTTAAAAAAAATACTGAAATCTTGTTAACATCTTGAGTGTTTTAACAGCTTTAAACTGCTGCGTATAAAAGCTGTTAAGCAACAGCTTATACGTTTTTAATATTTACTGAAGGAGGGAGTTTCTGTTTCCTTTTCACGTCTAGTTGGAAGATGATATCGTGGTGAGACCCAATTATTTAAGCACAATGAAGAATTTTGCACTGCAGCAGCCATCTGAAGAGTGGATGATCCTGGAATTCTCCCAGCTGGGATTCATTGGTAAGAGTCTAGAATTACGGAACGATTAAGATTAATATTTCGATGGATCTCCCCATCTCCCTAAATCTTCCCTTCCTCCTACTAACCCAAGCTTGGCATCGCCTAATCCCTGATCTACTGCATCTAACACGTTTTTCAACCTTGGTGGTGCTCTGCACTATGGGCCTCTACCTGGATTACTCACTTTAAAAAAAATCTTTCCACATCGTTCACCTGAGGAAGGAGGAAGCCTCCGAAAGCTTGTGAATTTAAAATAAAATTGCTGGACTATAACTTGGTGTTGTAAAATTGTTTACAATTAAAAAAAAATAAGACATTGGGTTAATCATTCTCTGGTGTTATCAGCATATGTTGCAATGAAAATGTGAGGGAAGACTTGTAGTTAATTCTCTTCCAGGAAACACAGTCTTGCATTTATATTGCACCTTTGACGGTCTCAGGATGTCCCAAAGCGCTTTACAGCCAATGAAGTACTTTTGAAGTGTAGTCATTGTTGTAATGTAGGAAATGCGGCAGCCAATTTGCACACAGCAAGATCCCACACACAGTAATGTGATAATGACCAGATAATCTGTTTTTTGGTGTTGGTTGAGGGATAAAAATTGGGCAGGATACCGGGCGAACTCCCCTGCTCTTCTTTGAGTAGTATCCATGGGATCTTTTATTTCCACCCGAGAGACAGAAGGAGCCTCGGTTTAACGTCTCATCCGAAAGACGGCATCTCCGACAGAGCAGCACTCCCTCAGTGTTGCAGTGAAGTGTCAGCCTAGATTATTTACTAAAGTCTCTGGAGTGGGGTTTGAAGCCACGAGCTTCTGACTCAGAAGGCAAGGGAGTGCCACCCACTGAGCCACAGCTGATACCAGAACTGTAGAGCTGCTTACATCCCTCAGTTTCCTCATCCTCTTACAATCTACTGCCTTTTAAGCTTGGTGTCACCTGATCAGTACTTTTCAATTGGTCTGCATTATCTCTTGTGCTGTTTTCAAACTTGACACTGCCCTGCTCTCTATACCCTTCCGCTGGGTTTCACTGTGATAAAAAAATATATAATGTTGCTCTTTTTTGTTTTGTTTTTTCCAAAGGCACACTACAAAATTGTTTCCTCTTTGCAATTGGTCAAAGTTGAGAGTAGAAACGCACGAACAGGAGGAGACCATTCAGCCCCTCGAGCCTGTTCCGCCATTCAATTTGATGATGGCTGATCTGTATCTTAACTCCATCTATCCGCCTTGGTTCCGTAAACCTTAATACCCTTGCCTAACAAAAATCTATCAATCTCCGTTTTGATATTTTCAATTGACCCCCAGCCTCAACAGCCTTTTTGGTGCAGAAAGTTCCAGATTTCCACTACCCTTTGTGTGATGAAGTGCTTCCTGACATCACCCCTGAAAGGCCTAGCTCTAATTTTAAGGTTCTGCCCCCTTGTTCTGGACTCCCCCACCGGAGGAAATAGTTTCTCTCTATCTACCCTATCAAATCCTTTAATCATAATGGATTTTCAACTGAGCCCCAGCACATTAATACTGTGGCTACAAGATCAGGTCAGAGGCTGGGTATTCTGCGGCGAGTGACTCACCTCAGACTCCCCAAAGCCTTTCCACCATCTGCAAGGCAGAAGTCAGGAGTGTGATGGAATACTCTCCACTTGCCTGGATGAGTGCAGCTCCAACAACACTCAAGAAGCTCGACACCATCCAGGACAAAGCAGCCTGCTTGATCGGCACCCCATCCACCACTGTAAAATTCACTCCCTTCACCACCGGCGCACTGTGGCTGCAGTGTGTACCATCCACAGGATGCACTGCAGCAACTCGCCAAGGTTTCTTCGACAGCACCTCCCAAACCCACGACCTCTGCCACCTAGAAGGACGTGGGCAGCAGGCACATGGGAACAACACCACCTGCACGTACCCCTCCAAATCACACACCATCCCGACATCATCGCTGGGTCAAAATCCTGGAACTCCCTTCCTAACAGCACTGTGGGAGCACCTTCACCACACAGACTGCAGCGGTTCAAGAAGGCGGCTCACCACCACCTTCTCAAGGGCAATTAGGGATGGGCAATAAATGCTGGCCTCGCCAGTGACGCCCACATCCCATGAATGAATAAAAAAAATCTTCTTAAACAGCTCAGTCTTTAAGCTGCAGTACAGCATTGCCGAGCTGATGCTCAGTGAAGATCATGTTGTAATGTATTAAAGGCTGCAGGAGAATCCCTGAAACCCCAACAACTCGCAAATTGTCAAATTTCAGAAACTGACTTGAAGAAAAAAAAACCATAAACTTTTTACGAGCAAGTTAAAATGGAAAGCGAGAGGCTGTGCGTCATACTGGTGCAGCAGTGTAATCGGCTACAAAAACAACAAGGCACAACACGTTCGCAGCCACACTGCCACGCCTAGTGAATTCCTGGTGTCTGCTGTGCCCCCGAGGGGAAGATACCAACCATAGGGAGAGGGGAAATTGACAGCTGAGTCACTCAGGCCCCTCTTGCTTGTCCCTAAACGATGACTTTGGTGCATGTCACTTTGCTGCCTTCCCTCAGAGGAAACCGAGCCTGCATCCTCCACTTCCTTCACCCCACCATTGGCGGCCCTAAGCTCTGGAATTCGCTTTCTAATCCTCTCCGCATCTCTACCTCTCCCTCCTCCTTGGAAACTCTCGTTAGAACCTACCTCTTTGACAAAGCTGTTGGCCACCTGTCCTAAGATCTCTTCCTTCGACTGTGCCTTGGGACGTTTTACTACGTTAAAGGCGCTATATAAATGCAAGTTGTTGAGAGACGTCATTGAGGTCAAAGTGAGTATTCAAGTAACTGTTGCAAAATAAAAGTGGTAAATTTTGACATGTCTTGCACTTTTTCTCCTGACAATCTGCGGTTGCTGTGAGTGGATAATTCAGGAGCGTGAGCCTGAAATATTACGAGGATTTTAAGAATCCAACATTTTGCAATACTCTTGTTTCTTTTCTGAGGGAAAGTCTCGAGCCTCACAACATGTAATAACAACAGACCCGGGTGTTGATTGTTACTCACTAATTACCTCGCGCTTTATAATAATGCTGCCTCGTGCTACTTTTGACATACTTTTGTATGATTTCAATTGAAATTGATAGAGCTAAAATAGCTTTAATAAACAAATTCAACTTGTAAATCATTCTAGCTTAATTCAACTTTGGCAACACAAAGGACTTAATTTATAGCATCTTATCAAGTCCTCGGGATTCCTCAAAAGTGCTTTATAGCCAAATAAGTACTTCTGAAGTGTGGTCACTGTTATGTAGGCAAACATAGCAGTCAATTTGCGCACAGCAAGGTCCCACAAATGGCAAATCAATTGAACGATTAGTTAATCTGTTCTTGGTGGTGTTGGTTGAGGGATAAATATTGGCCAGTACACTGGGAGAACTCCCTTGGGATCTTTTACGTTGACCTGAGAGGACAGGCTCATCCAAAAGTGAGCACCTCCAACAGTGCAGCACTGAAGTGTTGGCCTGGGATATGTGGGGTTTGAGAGAAAGTGTACGTTCTGTGCTACTAATTGGGCTTGCTGTGTATGCTAATGAGCTGTGAGCAGCATTTAAGGATGCAGAATTCAGCTCTGCGTAGAGTGCAGCGGTTATACAGGGCATAATAGGTTCAAATCCCACTCCAGAGACTTGAGCACATAATTCAGGCTGACCCTCCCAGTGCAGTACTGAGGGAGTGCTGCAGCGTCGGAGGTGCCGTCTTTCGGATGAGCCGTTTAAACCAAGGCCTCTCAGGTGGACGTAAAAGATCCCATGGCACTATTTCAAAGAAGACCAGGTGAGTTCTCCCTGGTGTCCTGGCCAACATTTATCCCTCAACCAACATCACTAAAAACAGATTATCTGGTCATTATATCATTGCTGTTTGTGGGACCTTGCTGTGGGCAAATTGGCTGCCGCGTTTCCTACATTATAACAGAGACTACGCTTGAAAAGTACTTCATTGGATGTGAAGCGCTTTGGGTCGTTCTGAGGTCGTGAAAGGTGCTAGATAAATGCAAATCCTTTCTTTAGCTGCTATAAAACACCATTGTCAGGGCCACCATTTTACAGTCAAATTCTATTTTTATTGCATTGGCTTCTGAAATCTGCACGGATTTCTGCTGGTGTTTTGGGAATGTCATTCCACAATTCCATCAGGTGAGAGTTAGGGTGGTTGAATAAGTCAATTCTGTTTTATTACATAGGATTATGAGATCTTGCAGGACTTTTACCAGTGCTTTGGGAATATCATTCTGCGATTCCATCTATTCTCCATGGAAACCGCACACTGGTAGCCTTGATTATGGTCTGGCACTAGTTATTTTTTTAAAATATAATAATTTTGGCTGCAGATTACAATGAGAGAGTGTTCAGATGGATGGAAATTGCCTCCAGTTCACGCGTGCGTTGAAAGAGAGAAGCCCCTAACTCTGGAACATTGGTCACCAAACCCGAGTTGGTTCTGTGCTGAAATGCAGCAGACAATTAATATTCATACTCCGTTGTCGCTGTTTGGGGAAATCTGAAAAACTGTCAGGAAGGTGCAATGAGATTTGTTTTTTTTGTCCGTTAATGACTGAGGGATCTTGAGAGTTAACAGTACCTCTTCATGCCCCGGCTCTCTCAAGCCCTCCAGGCTGCAGCGTGGCAGCAATTGGCAAAACTAAAAAAAAATAAAGAGTGGGGATATGTTCTGAGTTGTTTGTTGAAGATATTTTCATTGTTTTGGAGAATGAGGAGGACACGTGTTCAGTTTTCTCAGGGGGAGGAACAACACAAATGAAGATCTTTGATTGTTGCCTTTTAAATAGGCCAAGTTTTCAAACACGTGCCAAGTCTTTTAAAATAAATAAAGAAATAAATACAGCTTGCCTCAGCTCTGTCCTCATCCTGTTTTTGGACAGATATGCTGCCTGAGTCCCTAAGGAGTTAGAGTGCAGTATAAGCTGTGTTTCTGTGAAATGAACCATTCTGATGTTCCCACAGTATTTCTGGAATTGGTTGAGTTGTTCTAAATGGCTTATAGCTAATAAACTATTGTGTTAATGGGATAAATAACCGCAGGTGATTATGGAAAGGCTTTGATATCGGAATGAGATTTCCTTTGAAGCTGTACTGTTCAGGTGATTGCGAAGCATTTCTGCATTTTCCAAATGATTTGCCCTGATTACAGTCGATGAAAAGTGTGGAATGGATTTAATATCTGGATAATTGAAAAATCTATCTGTTATCAAGATTGAATAATTAAATGTTCACATTAATCCATCATAGAAATGGTAGCAATCTTGTTTGGTGTGCAATTGTTGTTTTACAGGCTAGTGTGTTCATGTCTCGCCAATTAAATCCCATTTTCTTTAGATTTTATTTTTCAACCAATATATTTGCTATTTGCCCAGCTAGTAAACTTTTATTTGGGGGATGATTCAATAATGTCACAGCTTTTCTATAGTAAAGGATCTAAATTAAAGATAATGTGTGTGCACTGTGTCCAAATTGGCATTATGTTTTGTATTGGGAACCCTATCTGTTTATAACTTACGTTGTTCCTACATCCAGAGTAACGACAATAGCACCTTTAACGTAGTAAAACATCCCAAGGCATTTTACAGGAGCGTACACTGAGCCACATAAGAAGATATTAGGACAGGTGACCAAACCTTAGTCAAAGAGGTAGGTTTTAAAGAGTGTCATAAAGGAGAAGAGAGAGGTAGAGAGGTTTATGGAGAGAATTCCAGAGCTTAGGGCCTAGGCAGCTGAAGGCACGGTCGCCAATGGTGGAGCGATGGAAATCGGGGATGCGCAAGAGGCCAGAATTGAAGGAGCGCAGAGATCTCTGAGGGTTGTAGGGTTGGAGGAGGTTACAGAGATAGGGAGGGGTGAGGCCATGGAGGGATTTGAAAACGAGGATGAGAATTTCAAAATCGAGGCACTACCAGACCGGGAGTCAATGTAGGTCAACGAGCACAGGGGGTGATGGGTGAACAGGACTTGGTGCGAGTTAGGATACGGGCAGCAGAGTTTTGGATGAGCTCAAATTTAAGGAGGGTGCAAGGTGGGAGGATGTCCACCTTGGAATAGTCGAGTCTGGCGGTAACAAAAGCATGAATGAGGGTTTCAGCAGCAGATGAGCTGAGGCAGTGACATCCAACAACTTGATTACTATTGTGGAAAGAGTTGCTGCATTCTTTGGTTTTGTTGTACACCCATGTACCCAGACACACTGCACTAATACTTAAACAACCAATTCAGCAGTAGAGTCAGGTTTGTGAGCAGTGGCGGAGATCGGTTTGGTCGACTGGGATTAGTGGTTGCGGGGGTGGGGAGTTGAACTTGAGATTTGGCCGACTCGGCTGGGATGACACCGAGCTGGGAACAGGGAACTGCCAACTGGCGCAGTCCAAAGTTGCAAGCTGGGAACCTCACAGACTCTCAGGCCGGATCCGGAGGACAAAAACGGGGGGCAGAGGTTCCTGGGAGCTGAATGGAGGCAGTTCCTCCAAAGCAGCGTTGACCAACCTCAAAGCGATTAGTGGGGTGGAGGAGGTCACGACCCCCACTGTTGTGTCCCGACCCTCGATGATGTGTCACCACCTCCCCTGTTTGTGACACTAATTCTATTGAAATATTGTAAAGGAGATGTTGCATTATCTTGGTCAGCGGGTGCAGGGAATTTCTTTGAAGTACTTCAGTGGAATTCATCAGTACTCAAGTGAAGTATTTAAATAAATTCCTTGCATCGGCATTTGTATAGAATCTGAAAAAAGGCTGCATGGTTTCACGTTTAAACGTTGAATGTAAGTAGGAGAAAAACAATGAAATCTGGCAAACAATAAATTTCAGCTAAATCAACACTTTCATGTGTGCGCAGCAGTGCCACGTAAATAGCCTGGATAACTTGCATTTGTATAGCACTCCTCGTGTAGACGGATATCTCGGTATTTTGCACGACGTATGGAAGCGATGGCAATGGTCAGGCATTGGAGGACTGAAGAGAACACAGGAACAGGAGGAGGCCATTTAGCCCCTCAAGCCTGTTCCGCCATTCATTGAGATCATGGGTGATCTGTGACCTAACTCCATATAACCATAAAGCCTTGACCCCATATTTCTTAATACCTGTGGTTAACAAAAATCTATCAATCTCAGATTTAAAATTAACAATTGAGCTAGCATCAGCTGCCATTTGCGGAAGAGAGTTCCAAACTTCTACCACACTTGCGTATAGAAATGTTTCCTGACTTCGCTCCTGAAAGTCCTGCCTCTAATTTTTAGGTGATGTCCCCTAGTCCTAGATTCCCCAACCAGCGGAAATAGTTTCTCTCTATCCACCCTATCAGTTTCCCTTAATGTCTTGAAAACTTCAACCAAATCACTCCTTAATCTTCTAAATTCCAGGGAATTCAACCCTAGTTTGTGTAATCTCTCCTCGTAATTTAACCCTTGGAGTCCAGGTATCATTCTAGTAAATCTACGCTGCACTCCCTCCAAGGCCAGTATATCCTTCCTAAGGTGCGGTGCCCAGAACAGAACCCAGTACTCCAGGTGTGGTCTAACCAGGGCTTTGTATAGCTGTAGCATTACTTCTACCCCTTTGTATTCTAGTCCTCTAGATATAAAGGCCAACATTCCATTAGCCTTTTTGATTATTTTCTGTACCTGTCCATGACATTTTAATGATGTATGTTCATGGACCCCTAAGTCTCTTTGAACCTCCGTTGTTTTGAGGTTTTCACCATTTGGAAAGTACTCTGATCTATCCTTTTTAGGTCCAAAGTGGATGACCTCACACTTGCCTACATTGAAATCCATTTGCCACAGTTTTGCCCGTTCATTTAATCTATTAATATCTCTGTAATTTTATGCTTCAATCTACACTGCTTACGATGCTGCCTATCTTTGTGACATTGGCAAACTTGGATATGTGACTCTCTATCCCATCATCTAAGTCATTAATAAATACAGTGAATCGTTGAGGCTCCTTTACTTATTTGTGTGGGACACCACTGGCCACATCCTGGCAATTTGAGTACCTGCTCATTATCCCATAGGGAGAGGCTTTGAGGAGGCTTTTGAAAGAAAGGAGAGAGGTAGTGAGGTGAGGAGTATTTAAAAGTGTTCCAAAGAGCAGCCTCGATGGAGTGAGGGAAAAGCAGCTTTCCAGAGTGGGAGCAGCGGAGGATTAGGGCTGGGACATTCAGCTGGAGAAGATTGCCGGGTAAAAGTGGAACAAAATCATGGATGAGATGTAAAAACGAGTACCTTGAAACCGATGGAGAGGGGAGAGAGAGAGTAGAGAGGGAACAGCTGGTGCTTTACAAGGAAAAGGGTGACTGGACAGGAATGAGTCAGATCGAGCCAAGAACTGTACAAGACACAAGCACCAGTGTCACAACGATTTCAGTCAAGTGAAATGGGGGAGGCACTTGAATTGTGAAAAAAAAATAACCCAGCAGTACAATTATAGATCTTGTCTTTCCAAACTTCATTTGTACGCAATTGGAAGTGATAAATTTAAGTATCGCAGCAAACCTATCGGCACAGCATTGAAATCCAAGTCCCATTTTATTTGTAGTCTGTTGGTATTGATATGCTAAACAAACAGTGACAAGCACTGCAGTAGATCAGGAATGCAGTCAAAATGGCTTGACATACAAATGAAGTTTTCCCATGCCTGCACAGGAGTCCCGTTCTATGTTTTGTGCCTCACCTTTGGCAGAAGTATGATTCTGTCGCACTCCCAAACGGGTAAAATCCTTGAAATTTTTTTTTTCTCTGCTTTAGAAAGGCTAAATTCCAACTGGTGACGTTTTCTCATTGCCATTTGTTTCTGTTTGTGTTTATCCTTCAATGTCTACAGGTGTTTTGTGTGCCCTATCATGCGATTCTCTAACAACTGATAGGTGTCCACTACCATCTTTAAAGAATGTGAAGCTTGCCTCCATTTCTCCACAGTACAACTGGCAATTTTACCCAGCTCATCACCCAGATGCACTAGAAAGTAGCTCACGTTAAATCTAGGTGTCAGCCGCGGCTCAGTGGGTAGCACCCTCGCCTCTCAGTCAGAAGGTCGTGGGTTTAAGTCCCACTCTAAAGACTTGAGCACAAAATCGAGGCTGACACTTCAGCGCTGCACTGTCGGAGGTGCCGTCTTTCAGATGAGACGTTAAATCGAGGCCCTGTCTGCCCTCTCAGGTGGATGTAAAAGATCCTATAGCACAATTTGCAGAAGAGCAGGTGGAGTTCTCCCTAGTGTCCTGGCCAATATTTATCCCTCAACCAACATCACTTTTTTTTTAAAAAAAAGTTTATCTGGTCATTTATCCCATTGCTGTTTGAGGGATCTTGCTGTGCACAAATTGGCTGCCTCATTTCCCTACATTACAACAGTGACTGCACTTCAAAAAATCTCATTTGGCTGTGAAGCGTTTGGAGACATCCTGAGGTCATGATAGGCGCTATATAAATACAGGTCCTTTCTTTCCTTTCATTTATGGCAAATAGATTTTTCTAACCAGGTGGGAGATGTTGTTTGTGAAGGGCAGTTGGCCATTGTGGAGTAGTGCAGAATAAAGAGAAATGGTACAGTCCACAATAGGATAGATTGTACATGGTCTGTGGAAAGATCAGGCTTGTTTAGCCAAATGGGCATTACTTATTCCGTGCTTCCTTTAGAGTCAAGAGGCACAATTCCATGTCAAGCAGACGGTAAAACCATTACCAAAGCTCTTGCTGTTGAAGTAGGCATTCTCTGTTACCTAGGGCTCATGTTTTGTCTGGTTATGCATCTCAGGGGTTTCTCTCATGGGGGAAATGTCCTCTTCGGGGAACAGTTTGCAGAAGTTATGAAATGTTGTGGTTTTAAAAAAAAACAACATTTGTAGCAAAACGTCCAGGACATGTTTGTGATGATTGGCTTTTACACAGAGCTCAATTCTGTTCATAGGATGTGAATTCAGTTTAGAAAGAAATCTGGAAATAAAAAGTTGGAACCAGTAAAAGTGACCATGAAGCTGTTGGATTTTCGTAAAAACCCAACTGGTTCACTAATGTCCCTTTAGGGAAGGAAACCTGCCCTCCTTACCCGGTCTGGGCCTATCTGGTCCAGACCCACATCAACTTGGTTGACTCTTAACGACCCTCTGAAGTGGGCCTAGCAAGCCCCTCAGTTGTATCATAGGGATGAGCAATAAATGCCGGCCTTACCAGCGATGCCCACGTCCCCAGAATAACTTTTTTTAAAGACTCCCCTCACCAATTCTGTTCTGAGCAGAATGTTTTTTTAAAATTCGTTCATGGGATGTGGGCGTCGCTGGCGAGGCCAGCATTTATTGCCCATCCCTAATTGCCCTTGAGAAGGTGGTGGTGAGCTGCCTTCTTGAACCGCTGCAGTCCGTGTGGTAAAGGTTCTCCCACAGTGCTGTTAGGAAGGGAGTTCCAGGATTTTGACCCAGCGACGATGAAGGAACGGCGATATATTTCCAAGTCGGGATGGTGAGTGACTTGGAGGGGAACGTGCAGGTGGTGTTGTTCCCATGTGCCTGCTGCTCTTGTCCTTCTAGGTGGTAGAGGTCATGGGTTTGGGAGGTGCTGTCAAAGAAGCCTTGGCGAGTTACTGCAGTGCATCGTGTGGATGGTATACACAGGATGCACTGCAGCCACTGTGCGCCGGTGGTGAAGGGAGTGAATGTTTAGGGTGGTGGATGGGGTGCCAATCAAGCGGGCTGCTTTGTCCTGGATGGTGTCGAGCTTCTTGAATGTTGTTGGAGCTGCACTCATCCAGGTAAGTGGAGAGTATTCCATCACACTCCTGACTTGTGCCTTGTAGATGGTGGAAAGGCTTTGGGGAGTCAGGAGGTGAGTCACTCGCCACAAATACCCAGCCTCTGACCTGCTCTTGTAGCCACAGTATTTATATGGCTGGTCCAGTTAAGTTTCTGGTCAATGGTGACCCCCAGGATGTTGATGGTGGGGGATTCGGCATCTTCATGTTAAACTAGGGAGTGAGCTAAAACTGTCCAGATAGCACCAGATTCAGAGCTTGGCTTTGATGATAAATGCATTGAAACCCTTGGTAACTAGTGGCTGAATGTAGTAGAACACAACCACTACAAAATCCCTGTCCGCCAGCTCAGCAGCAACGATGAGGCCGAATGAATTCACTCCACTGCTGTCGGTTCCGAACTAGATACAGTCACCTGTGTCCCTTACCGTGGCAAGTCAATATTGACACTGTCTATCCAGCGCATCCTTGGTCTTCCTCAGCTTCTTGTGCCGTGGACGGCCATGAAAAGTAGTCTAGCTTTTTCCATTCTTGAAATATACCCAATCCATCACAGTAATCTTTCCTGTCCTAAGTCATGTTCTTGTCAACAACAACATAGATAGGTGAAGATTTTAAAAAATATATATTGTGAAAGAACATTTTTTGTGCACGGTTTACATTTATCCGAACTGCCCACACAAAAACTGAACCGTCCAGTTCAAACCCAAGCAGGTGGGCAATCTGTGGTAGGTTATTTTAAGCCCTTTTATATAAAAGAAAAAGACTTGCATTTATGTAACGCCTTTCACAAACTCGGGACGTCCCAAAGCGCTTTACGACCAATGAATCACTTTTGAAGTGCAGACACTGTTTTAATGTAGAATATGCGGCAGCCAATTTGCACAAAGCAAGATCCCACAAACAGCAATGTGATAAATGACCAGATAATCTGTTTTAGTGATGTTGGTTGAGGGAGAAATATTGGCCAGGATACAGGGGAGAACTCCCCTGCTCCTCTTCAAAATAGTGCCGTGGGATCTTTTACGTCCACCTGAGTGGGCAGAAAGGGCCTCGGTTTAACATCTCATCCGAAAGACGGCACCTCCGACACTGCAGCAATCCCTCAGTACTGGCGCTGGGAATGTCAGCCTAGATTATGTCTCTGGAGTGGGACTTGAAGCCACGACCTTCTAACTCGGAGACGAGAGTGCTACCTCTGAGCCACAGCTGACACCTTAAGAATGTGACGACCTAGTTTATTTTGAAGAGGAGTCCCTATTGAAAGCTGTGAGGTTCAGTACTGACAGTGAAAGCGGCTTGTAGAATGTGCAGTGTTAGCAAACTACCAGTTGTGAACATCTTTGTTCCTGTTGAGGGATTCCCATTTGAATCATAGCATCCTAGCTTGTTTGATTGTGCTTTCCCCTGTTAATTTGTCTTGTGCTGAGCGCTCTTTGCCTCAGCATATTACATCTTTAGGAAGATTTGTGAACCCAGGTGTTGAGTGTATTGAGTGTGAAATTGTTTCAATCTCTGTAAATGTGTTTCCTGAGGCTGGACACTCCAGTTTATACATTAGGAACAGGAGTGGGCCATTCAGCCCCTCGAGCCTGTTCTTTCATTCAATTAGATCATGGCTGATCTGCCCCTGAATGCCATCTACCTGTGTTTGCTCCATATCCCTTAATACCCTTACCTAAAAAATCTATCAATCTCAGTCTTGAAAATTTCAATTGACCCCCAGCATCTACAGCCTTTTTTCAGGGGGTGGGAAAAGAGTTCCAGATTTCCCTCTACCCTTTGTGTGTAAAAAGTGGTTCCTGATTTCACTCCTAAATGGCCTAACTCTAATTTTATGCCCCCATATTCTGGATTCCCCCACCAGAGGAAATAGTTTCTCCTTATCTACCCCCCACTTCGAATCCTGTAATCATTTTAAATATCCTTGAGGATTGAATTTTTCAAAAATGGCAAATTTGAGCGCTGAAGAAAAGATGATGCAAGTCTTTTTTTTTAAAAAAAGAGGGAGTTTTTAAAATTAAATGATGATTTGGATTAGTGTTTAGTCGGAGGTACTGGTGCAGTGAAAGATGTTCCTCTGCTGTTCAAAAATGACATTAATAATTTAATCAAGGAGCAGCTGAATAACTGCAATCTTAGCCCATATCTGCCATTGGCCCATCTCTTGTGTTCTACTTGCTGCTTTTCCCTCTGGAGAATTGGAGCTGTCAGCAACACAGCATGCGGTGGTCGGATTAGGGTCCTTTCATTGCTGTTCACTAGCTTTGGCGCAGCAGCTCGTTCACTCTTTCTTTTCAATTGCCACATCAAAAAAAAATTATCACGACAAAGAGGAAATCCACCAAAATTTTAATCGGCTTCTTGTCTTTGTTACAAAAATCTGGAATCAGTCAGTTGTTTAAATTCTTGTTATTATTAACCAGAACTGGTCTTTAAATACACAAGAGAAAGAAATATACCTTTTTCTCCCCCCACTGCTGCTGAAAATGTAATAATTGTAAACAATTTTACAACACCAAGTTATAGTCCAGCAATTTTATTTTAAATTCACAAGCTTTCGGAGGCTACCTCCTTCCTCAGGTGAACGATGTGGAAATGAAATCGTTTCCACATCGTTCACCTGAGGAAGGAGGTAGCCTCCGAAAGCTTGTGAATTTAAAATAAAATTGCTGGACTATAACTTGGTGTTGTAAAATTGTTTACAATTGTCAACCCCAGTCCATCACCCGGCATCGCCACATCATGAAAATGTAATACACTAACTATTTTCTATTTATTCTCGGATGTGGGCATCGCTGGCAAGGCTGGCATTTATCGCCCATCCCTAGTTGCCCTGAGAAGATGTGGGCCCTCTTGAACCACTGGAAGCAGTTTGATACAACTCAATGCCTTGCTAGGCCACCTCAGGGCAGTTAAGTCAAGCACATTGGTGTGGGACTGGAGTCACATATGGGCCCAGACCGGGTAAGGACGGCAGGTTTCCTTCCCTAAAGGACATTAGTGAACCAGTTGGGTTTTTACGACAAACCGACAGTTTCATGGTCACTTTTACTGATGCCAAACTTTTTATTTCCAGATGAATTCAGATCCTCAAACTGCCATGGCGCGGGATTTGACCTCATGTTCTCTGGGTTACTGGTCCAGTAACATAACTGGAGAAGGATAGTAACAGACTTCAGGAGGACAGAGACAGACTGACTAAATGGGCAGACACATAGCAGATGAAATTTAACGCAGAGAAGTGTGAAGTGATGCATTTTGGTAGGAAGAATGAGGAGGGGCTAAATGGCGCAATTTTAAGGTGGGTGCAAAAACAGAGACCTGATGTGCAAATACACCAATCTTTGAAGGTGACAGGACAAGTTCAGAAGGCTGTTTTTAAAAAAACAAAAAAGTATACGGGATCCTTGGCTTTATACACAGAGGCATAGAGTACAAAAGCACAGAATTTATGCTGAATCTTTATAAAACACTGGTTAGGCCCCAGCTGGAGTATTGCATCCAATTCTGTGCTCCACACTTTAGGAAGGATGTGAAGGCCTTAGAGAGGGTGCAGAAGAGATTTACTAGAATGGTACCAAGGATGAGGGTCTTCAGTTATGTGGAGAGACTGGAGGAGCTGAGGTTGTTCTCCTTCGAGAAGATTTAATAGAGGTGTTCAAAATCATGAAGGGTTTTGATAGGATAAATAAGGAGAAACTATTTCCTGTGGTAGAAGGGTCAGTAACCAGAGGACACAGATTTAAGGTAATTGGCAAAAGAAGCAGAGGGGAGATGAGGAGATGTTTTTTTTTCACAGCGAGTTGTTATGATCTGGATCGCGCCGCCTGAAAGGCGGTGGAAGCAGATTCAATAATAACTTTCAAAAGGGAATTGGACGAATACTTGAAAGGGGATAGATTTGCCGGGTTATGGGGAAAAGAGCAGGGGAGTGGGGCTAATTGGATAGCTGAGGGTTGTCGGGTTTTGTGCTCAGAGGGACATCACACGAGCCCTTGCAGCCTGAAACCAGCGCACATCGTGTACGCACAGCATTTTCCAGCGGGGGTAACTGAGGGCTTTTCCCTTCCATCCCAAGCGCCTGGACACCTACTGGACCTCACACCACTGCTGTCCCAGCTGTGATCAGCTAACTCGGCACTGACCCGGCATCGAACTTAGGACTTTCAAGTTCTGTATTGAGAGTGGAAAGCACTTGCATTTACATTGTGCCTTATTACGTGTCTCAAACAACCCAAAGTACTTCACGTGCAGTAAATTATTTTTGTAGTTTGTGGCCAAATTGACCAATGCATCCATCAACTGAGCCAATGAGCCGAGCTCCTACCACGTGTTAAGTACCTGTTACCAGTCCAATTCACTCAAAATTGCTATAAAAAAAAAAGAAATATACATTGCAAGTTAATTTTCCACTGAACTGGAAATGACTTAAAAGTTGTATTAGACGATCAGATCACAAGATGGACTTGGATCAAGAAGGCACTTCAATCCATCTGATCCCATCCTTCCAGAATACCAACCCGACAGTTCTCCCGTCACAGCACTGACTACCTGTTCTCTGGCCTTTGCTACCTTTACTGGAAACCA